>NC_050521.1:22136073-22143655 GCF_002922805.2 Oryzias melastigma
AATATTACATTTAGGCGAGTTAAAGTAAGGTGATGCAATTACACAATCAAAGTTTGGTTAGTCACTGTGCATCGATTATATTGCGTTTCCCCAAAAACGTTGGCAGTGTGGAGGTATTTTAAAGTGATTAAAAGCAACAAAAGAATGGCAGTTTGCAGCGAAAGCAGAACCAAATTAGTAAGAACGGGTTCATCTGGTAAAACCTTTAGCGTTTCTGCATCAATATACTATTTAAAAGCCAAAAAGAGACTTAATGTTTTGTCTGTGTAAAATAATTTTAGGATGTCGTGGTTTCTTCCTTTTATATTGAAGCTGAAGTATTGTTATTGTCAAAACTTTACAAGTGTATCAGGTTACATAGACACGCCTAGTGAGATTCACTTTTGGTTTCTGTTTCAGTCCCTCCCGATCATCTTTTGATCTACTGCAAAATCATTTCCACCAGTGGTCTTTTAATTATGATTATGCCGTTTTCAGACAAAATCAAAAACTTATGTCGTTTTCTAGGACACAGTTTTTGTAGAACGGCAGCAGTTCAACAGAAATTCACCTGAGCTGTGCGGTGTAAGCCCGCCCTACTTTCCATTGTCGTGTGTTTAAGGTCTCTCCCACTAGCTTACAGCCCCTCACAACCCTAACATTACTAGAGCGGCTTGTGGCCAGTTGATTGTAGCTTCTACGTCACAAGAACAAGATTTTTCTAACAGCATTTTGTCGTCTTCTCCTGATTCACAACGATTTGAAGAAAAAAAAAACGAAAAAATTGAATTTTAAGATTAATCTTCCTCACATATGCTCAGAAAAATCCAACAAGATCATGTTAAAAATAATTTTTTGGTGGGGTTTCCTGTTGAATTATTAGCCTACCCAATGTAGGAATTGAGGTTTACTTTGACATCCAAGCCTAATATAAATGGAAGACACTGGCATACTTAATGGAAAGGCTTATAGAATAATACTTAATGACTTTATTTGATTAGAGAAACATGTCTCAAATGTATTCTCGGCTATTTATGGGACATTATAATGAAAAACTCAACATCCACATTTGATATTTGGTAACTATTTGGCCAAGCAGGGTGTTACCTAAATACACAACTTTTTAAAAAGGTGTTTTTTAGCTTTACTTGAGTGTTTATTTCAATACATTTACTTTTGTACTTAATAAATACAGAAGTGTACATGTTATTCCGTTTTATTTCTACTGCTGCCCCTCTGCAGTTCCACGCCATGGCCCTGAGGAGCTGAGAGTGGCGCCTTCCCGCAGTTAAAGGGACATTAAACGGCTGGACAGAAGCTGGTGAGGAGCGGGGGCCCCTGAGGCAGCCAGAAGACGGGGAGGGGCCAGAGCTCAGCAGGAGCCAATGCAGCAGCATCATCGTCAGCCTGAGCTTGTGGAAGGAAGCCTTCCCGTGTTCGTGTTTCCCACCGAGCTCGTCTTCTATGCGGACGAGCAGACGTCTCACAAGCAGGTGCTCACCCTCTACAACCCCTATGAGTTCGCCCTCAAGTTCAAAGGTCAGTGAGCTGATGGGAAATCAAACAGAGTTGTTTTTTTCAGGAGTAACTCGTAATAAATTTCCTCTCTTCTAGTGCTGTGCACGGCGCCAAATAAGTACAGTGTGGTCGATTCCACAGGAGCTGTCAAACCACAGTGTTGCGTTGACATGTGAGTGTTTTCTGTAAGGGGTGGCGCTATCATAATTTGTTGAATTTTGCTTAAGTGTGACGAACTCTCTGCAGCGTGATCCGGCACAGAGATGTGCGAGCGTGCCACTATGGCGTCTACGACAAGTTCAGACTTCAGGTGTCGGAGCAGAGTCAGCGAAAAGCTCTGGGTCGCAAAGAGGTGACGGCCACGCTGCGGCCCTCGGCGTCGCAGGACCCCGCCAGCCCCCGGGGCCACGACGAGGACCGCAGAGTCAAGGAGCAGTTGGCGGACAGCGAGTTTTACGAGCAGACTGCTCATCCTACAGGTAGGAACTCACCTGATTCCATTAATTTGCTGTGAGTCGTTAATGCTGCCCCACCTATGGATGAACGCATATAAAAGTGCGCTCTTTACCACTCACGCACTGGAAACCATCCAACATTTCACTCCAAACGGTCTTAAACTCTCCAGAGTTTCTTCTGCTCATCATTCGGCTCAGGCTGTTTGTCGTCCTCCACCCCCTCCAATTCTGCTCTCTGGATAAAAATAGCCTTCAGTTTGTTCTCATTCCTCGCCATCCGTTTGAAAAGGTCGCTCCAAAACAGGACTCTTGATATCTGATTTGTTTAGAGAGGCGAGAGACAGGAAAGTGCAGAAGGTCCTCGTGATGCTCTGTGCTGGTTCCTCCTGCTTCAGACGTTCTTGAGGATCTCACTCAGCCTGAATCCTGTTAAATCTCAGGAGAAACGGAAGCAGGAAGTGATGGAATCCGTACCTCCTGAGTTAACAGTAGCTGGATGTCAAAGATGATTCAAGAAAAGCAAACCACTAAAAACATCAATGTGTTGAAAAATGTAAACATTTAAAAAAAAAAAAGGTACAAATGACTAAAAAACAGACATTCACAGCAAACATAATAATAATAAAAATATTATATAAATGTATATTAAAAAATGGATGAATATATTTTAAAAAATATAGCATTAGACATGTCTAACTTTAAGGATTTAAAAATAACTATCAATTATCTGGTTGGTTTAAATAGAAAAATCTCTCATTTTTAAACTTTTACTATTGGGTTAACAGCTTGACCGTATGATACATTTTTTTAGTCAAGTGGTTTCAATATAAATTTAAGCTGTAAATACATCTAGTTAAGTTTAATTTTTAACTGTTGAGTATTATTATTTTTAAAGAATCAACATAACTGGCATGCTATATAAATTTGACCACTAGATGGAGCTAAACATCCACGATTTTACCATTTTACCATTTTTTATTTTTTTTCTGGGTTGATGTTTTAGTTGTATTTCCTTAAAAAAATATTTATAAAATATATGGACATGTGAAATTCTTGTTAACTAAAATAAAAATGCACCAGTTTTGTTCCTACCATATTAATAAAACAGTTCTGTGCAGCTTTGCAGTTGCTTCTCGCCTTCTCGAGCTGATTTTTTTTTATCCGATTTTATTGTGATCAAAGTAATGCAGTTGAGTTTTTTTGTACGCTGAGAGTGCAGAGAGGCTTACCCTTATCATTTTATCTGTATAACACCTGACACACTTGCAAAAAATAAAACGTTTGACCTGATGTTTCTTTTCCTGTGAGGTTTCAGTCAAGCAAAATACTTTCATTTTGATTTGCAGCTTAAGCTTTTGCATCGATTGGATTCTACAGTAACTCAAAACACTATTTCGGTATACAGTCAGTGGGTAGGACTTTATTTGAGCGAAGGTGGTGAACAGGCTTGTATTTGTTCAGCAGAGAGCCGGCCTGTTGCTGGAGGACCCAGTCTGCTCACAGTGCTGCTGGGACTCGTCTGCATGGCCGCCCTGATGCTCCCGACGCTGGGGGAGCAAGAATCCACAGTGCCTGTCTACCTCCACTTAAGTGTTAACAAAAAACTTGTTGCTGCTTATGTTCTTGGTGAGTATTAACCATGCAATAACCGTGCATAAACACGTCACTACTTTAAAGTGTTGCATATTAGTGCAAAACAGTGACAGTAGTTTTTTTCTTTCTTTTAGGTCTTCTTACGATGGTTATCTTACGAACATGAAGTGCCGCCGGGAGGAGGATTTGTGCGGTTTTTTTTTTGAAGAAGTCTTCACATCGGAGCCGCTACTGTTCTTGAACCAGTAGAGCTGAGTGTGGAGGTTCCGACTTCTCCGTCGTTTTCAGAACGTGTCACTACAAATGTTCGTACGATTTTTTTGTTTTTTTGTTCGTTTTATAGCAGGTTTCCTGCAGTGAGAGTGAAGCGTTTCTGAGCGATGGAATCTACACAGAAAAAAAACAGAATTAATGTACATAAAGCCATGAAGACGTCATAGTGTTGACCTGTAACCGTCATTATGTGGATGTTCGACTCTTCCACGCTGCAGACTGACAGATGAGTGCAGTTATTTGCACATGTGGAAATGTTTAAAGAAGAAAAAAAAGCTTTACGAATGGATTGCCATTCATATTATATCAATGCTCCATCATATGTTTAATAAACTTTCAGTACAGCTGTGTTGTGTGTTATTTACATACTTCTTGAGCTCTTACTTTGTTGCCTTGGTTACATTTAGGGTGAGGCTGTACGCGAGTATGAATTTAAATCAATTCCAAAACATTTGTTCCTCAAAATTGCTTTTTCTGTAGGATTAGATCAGAGGTCAGGAACTTTCAACACAATCTGGTCGATTTTTGTCTTCCTTCACACATTTGAAAAATAAAACACTGCTTTGCATTTTTGTAATGGTTACCATTACGATTAATAGAAATGTTTTTGGCTTACATAAAACATACATAGAAAATAGCATTTTTTGTCAAGATGAAATCACTTATAACTTGATTTATATGATTTCCTTTCAAAATAAAAGACACCCTGTGCCACATAGTATCAATGCAGAAGTAGGTAATGTGAGCAATTAAATAAAAATAAAAGATTTGACCATTTTAGTGCATCTAAACAATACATTGAAAAATCTAATCAACTAAAAAACGAGCAAATTAAGTGACTCTCACCCTGTTTTCTAGACTATATGGCACATTTAAAATAATCCATCACATATGTACACTGGTTGTGCTTTCTGACTGCAAATTAATTCAAAATCTGTCTAAATGCTTTAGTGTGATGTTGGTAAGTTACAAAGCCGCATTGGTAGATGGACTGATATGTATCTTTTGTAAATGAGTTGAAAAGATTTTCACTTATCTGACTTTTGTTTCACTTTAATCACCTTGCAGTCCAGAAAAAGTTACTTTTTAAAATGTTTTTCCTCAATAAGAGCCACATATGGCTCAGGTTGGAGACACCTGAATTAGACTTAAAAAAAAAAAAAAAGTTTCCAGCCAAACCATGAAATAATTTATTAACTCCTGACGTCTGACAGAACGCAAGCGAAGGCAGCAAAGTTTGAGTCAGACATACAACCACAAAACTGCTGCCTTCAACACTTTGCAGGATGGGTCAAAAAAATGAAAGAATTTTAGTGGAGAAAAAAAAAAAAAACAACAGACCTTGTGCCACTTCATGAGTCAGAATAAAGCAGACATTCAATACAAAAAAAAAAAATCTTTAAATAAAAGCGCACACTTTCATACAATGATTTACAATCACTTCCTCTTTTTTACATATAAACATGTTACGGAGCCTTAAAAGGTTTGGGAAAGTTACACAGGTGGGGACCAGGTTGCCATGGCGACTGACGGCGGTGCAAATGTCACAGTGCAAGCTTAAACCCCCCCACAATAGTTGGGATGTTTTCGCTTCTTAAGACACCAACTGAAACACTTGCAGCATCCTGTGCAGCAAGTTTTCTTTTTTTTGATCAACATAACCACAGCAGCTGATGGCACAACCTCAACTCATTCTTGCTTTACATATTTATAGATATATGCATTTGATTTTTCCATCACAGCAGTTTGAACTCTATCATCACCAAATTTTACTATTTTTTTCTCTTTATAAATAAGAACACTTTGCCAGAAAGAACTAATTCATTCTCATCCTGGGAAAAGAACTGGAAAAAAAGCAGGATAGCTTTAGTGTCGAACCTGGAATGACCACATTTCATTTGAAGGTGGGGAGTGGGGCATCATGGGAAAAAATAAAAAAACAAAACACCACAGTTCACAGCTGATAAAAAATATTCTGGAAACTTTCTCCACACTTCTTAAAGTACGACAGGAACTCTCCATAGATGTAGCCCGCAGAGAAACGCGACGCCAAACTAAATATGACCATATGTACATCAATACAAAGCAAAAAGACAAAATAAGTTAAATATTTTTTGTTTGTTTTTTTACAAAAAAATCTGCAGACTTTCGACAGAAAGAAGCCTTTCCAGCACATAACAGGGAAATGTACACATCCAAAATGTCTTGTCCAGTGCTCGTGTGGTCACTGGTGGGACAGGTGTGCAGGAAAGCCAGTTTTAGCGACGACTCCACTATGAAGCAAAGCACCATCCAACACACCCAACTAGCAGCTGGTGCTCACAGTGTCTTCAGTCATTCCCTCCACCCCCAACCTCAGACGAGTTCATGAAAAGCAGCCGTGAGGAAATTATGGTGAACTCACAGAAATGAACGGATGCGCTGAGAGGGGAGGAGGGGGGGCGGGGGTCTGGACCCCCACAAACCGCGTCCCTCTCAACGGGGAGGGTCCCGTTCTCCTTCATGTTATCTGCTGCCTTCACTTCGGGGACAGATCCTGCAGCGAGGCGAAGGGAGAGTTGCTGGACGAGGAAGGGGACACGCCCTCCATCTTCCCCGGGGAGTCGGTGGAGGAGCTGATGCTGCTCAGACTGCCGTCCAGCAGGTCTGGTGAGTGACTGCAATGTAAAGTACAGAAGAATCTTACAACAAAAAATGAAGCTCATCGAGTATGGGGTAAGACAGCTGTCAGTAAGAAACATTTTATAAAGAAAAAGTCAAATTCATAAAAACAAAGGTGTGCAAAAACGTATATTTTGTACACAACTTTGCAGAAAATTATATTAATAGCCATAGCTCTGTTGAAAATTGAAAAAAAAAGCAGAACAAAATACAAGAAAAATAATGAAAAATAAAAGAAGCAGCAGACATACAACTCCTCTCATTAGGTGTTATTAAAAAAAAATAAAAACACGTCGGTCAAAATTAGTTGAGAATACGAGGATAACCAAATAAAAAACAGCAACTAACTGAGCTAAAATAAGCTAACTGGCAGCTGGCTGTTGCAGCAGAGAAAAAAAGAAAAGAAAAAAAAAGTCAGTAGGATCACACAATACCCAACTTTCTGTTTCTAATTTGTTTTTCTTTTTAACTATCACTACAGTCGGCAGAAAGTAAATTTTGTCCCCATTTAAGGTCATTTTTCGGATCAGTATAAAGGAAAAAACAAGATAAAAGCCTAAAATAAATCTTTTGAAAAGCTACAAAAAGCGGTACACGAGTGCCAAACGGTGGTTAGCGATTCGTACGGATAACGGAATATCTATGATCTGTTAAACCTCTATTAGACGCTCTTACAACTTTTATTTTTTTCTAGCCTCAAAATCGGGCGTACCGTATATATGGCTTTATTCTGGGTGCGTTTACTGAGAGGTACACGGCGCTCTGTCCGAATGTTTTACCAAAATAAAACCTCTGGTGAGTGGTGCCCAAACTTGTGCCTTTAGGCTCAAGGTTATCAACCACACAGCAGAACATGGGAATCGAACCGTTAATGAATAAATGAAGCGAAGGAAGCAAAGTATGATAAGTAAAGACGACTATGAAGAGTTTCCAAGGGAACAAAGGGTTTGCCAAAGTAAAAAAACGAATAAATATTTATGAATTCACAGTGTTTTGATGAGAAGAACTTGGATGATTTATTTACTTAAACGACAAATTGTTCAAACGCTGGTAGACATTAGATTTTTGATGAGACTTCTGGGAAATTTTATGGATTTTAGAAT
>NC_050521.1:22143714-22147431 GCF_002922805.2 Oryzias melastigma
TTGGAAAAATCCCAGATGAACAAGGTGGATTCTGTTTATTACCAGGAACTGAGATCTGACAGATTGGAGGCGTCTGAAGACAGCATGGTAGTGGTGCCCTGGAAGAGTCTCTTTGGTTGACTCTCTGTCTCCATCTCACCTGTCAAACAAAGACAAAGGTTTATCCTCAACTACTAACCGAAAACTCTGAAAATCAGGGGGAAAAAATCAAATATGTACATTTTGAATCATTTTCTGGTTTGCAAAAAACATCAATTGAAGCTCCTCACCTTTACGCTTCATTGGGCCCAGAATGCTGGCTCGGATGCAGTTGATCGGACTCTGACTTCGCCTGCTGAAGAAACCAGATCCAAGAAAATTGAGCCATTTTATTTCTCGGGAACCCCAGTGACAGAAAATAACATTTTCTTTCATTTAATGTAATTCCAGTTGATTCTGAATAAACTGGAATTACATTAACTACATAAATATACAAAGAGTTGGGGAATTTCAAAAAAGGTTTAATGACAAATTAGTTTTTTAAAGTGGAAAATCAACACTTTGATACCGACCTGAACCTGCGTGTGGGGCTGGGTATCGGGCTGGGCGTCAAACCGTTGCAGCTCACCAGGATTTGGAGCGAAGGAGAGAAACACTGCTGCTTGGACGATGGGGAGAGGATAAAAATGCAAAAAAAGAGATTAAAAAAAACAATTAGGAGAGTGATTAAAAATAAGTCTGAAAACCAGTGTCATATATTTCTGTGCAAAGAATAAAAAAAATGCAAACAAACCCTTAGTTTTTTCTACTTTAGCAATAATTTGCTGGATAAATTTATCTTTAAAACTGTTTTTTTTGCTGATATTTGATATCCTTTTTAGTTCAAACCCTGCTTCATTTTTTGCAGTTATGGTTTTAATTATATTAGACAACTATCCCACAATGAACCTGTAACTGCCCCCCCCAAAAAACATTTTTTACAGGAAAAAAATTGAGTTTAAAACTGTTTTTATGTTTTAGACCAAAAGATCAAACATGTAGAGACAAAATAGAGAAAAATGAAGGAAAGACAAGGTCAAAACAATGTTAAAAATTTCTAAAAATCCACTGAACTAAAGTTTGAAGGATTTATTCCAAGTGGTATCACAATTATGAGGCATATATCTTGCTATGTTTGTTTTAAACCAAAAAAAAAATCCAAAGCTAAAGACTTTTTGAACCCTCCATGTTAAATTTTTAATGCTAATAGGGGGGTCGGTTTCATTCCCGCATTATTGTAAATAACTGGGTTTAGGGTTAAAAAGTGGTCAGTTTTTAAGTTGAAATTGACACCAAAAAGATATCCAAGAGCTTGTGTCAGCGGGACGGTACCTTCTTTCTTATTCCTCTGGTTGGGGATGGTGCCGGCGACACGGGCACAAAGTCGTTCCGCTTTGGCGACGAAGACGCCACTTTCTCCAAATCGTTGTCACTCTGAGAAAACAGCAGCATGTGAAATAAAAGCAGCTTCAAACACTTTTTTGTTAGGTGACTGTGGGAGTTTTATACTACCGACTCAGTCTGGCCTTGAAAGACTGGTGGCCCTGTTAGCTCCCGAATGTTAATCTAGCATGTTTGAGCATGACGTCTCTATTGTCATGGAGAGACGGCAAAAACGGCCAAAACATGCACCAAACATCAAGTGGAGTGAAGTGTCATCAATCCTCTCTTACCAGACTAAGACTTTCTTCCCAGGAGTGGCTCATCTGCATGGCAGCTTGAACTTCCCTGTGAGTTTAAAGCATAAAAACGTAAGTCTTGAAACTTCGGATTTTGACTCAAAGACGGCAGTGGAGCTCACCGTTCATGTGCAGTTTCCCTGTTCATGACATCCACTCCCTCCTCCTGCAATACAGAAACGTTTAAGAAAACTCAGGCCGCATTTCATATTAATAGTCTTCAAATTCTTCCTTTCTTTTTGTAGGAGTTTGATACTACCAGTTGATCATCAGACCAATGGTCCTGCTAACTCTAGTGTTGCTCTCGCATGGTTTTAAACACCGTTAGCCCTCATGATCAAAGGGAACCGGTGGTCTGACATGCTCACACGTGCACAAAGCAGCGTCCTCAGTCTCTTACTTGTTTTATCTGGTGAAGTCTGGTGCTGGGGACACGGATGGGTGACGATGGGACCTGTGTGGACACAACAGTCGGTACTGTTGCTTATGATTGATTATTGAAATTATTGTCTGAGGCAAACAAATCAAACTATACCAAAATATATTGAGTATAATTGATATGAAAGACATTGCAGGCTTATTTTTACAATAAAAAATTATCACAGTGGATCATTACATTTTAAAATTTGCAAGTTGCAGTTATTTTGATGTGGAAAAACAACAATGGGCTTCACTTTATGAAACTAAAATATGAATGGATTTGTCATTAATTCTTATTATTTACTTGTTTGTGTTTAACTTACACTTGATTATCTTGCCATAAATACAAATAATCTGGAAAACTTCCAATATACTGTTTAGCACCAGTCACACTGGTTGCATTTTTGAGTAAAGATGCAGGTCAGTGAATCGGATCATTCAAAATCGACTATTGTCAACCACAAATTATGATATCATGTCGCTCATAAACACTGCAGACAAATGTCAGGTGCAGAACTGTACCATGTTGGGCCTGTTGACAACTGTGGTGCTGTTTCTGCGACTGCGTAGGACCTCTCTGTGGAACACCTGGGAGTTATCACTGCAATGACAGATGGAGACATGTGTTTTGTTACCCACGGACCCACGTGGGCACACTTAGAAAGAAGAGGAAATCAATGAGGAACCTCAAGCCATTGATCATGGGAGCGCTGTTGGATCTCCTCAGGGGTCCATCGACCTGGACTAAGGAGGATGGGATCTCCAGATCCAGCTCCATCTTTTCTTGGGGCATGATGCCAGAGTTGTTCATGTTGCTGGGAGGCGCAGTCTGTCGCCGATCCGTGAACGTCAAATGGCCGACTGGTTCAGTAATGCTACATTACTGACGTCCGACCCCAGCAGCTATTACATGATTGGTAAACAATTCTACCAAATCAGGCTACGAACTTACAGACAGAGGCCCCCTCGTCAGTTTGCTACTCAACAAAGAGTTTGACCATAACAGTGTTGTACTTTGGCGTAATATACAGCGATATGGTCAACGAAAACAGTCTGTATTATCATTACATGTAACACTACAACTTTGTAGTGTAGTTGTTAGCGAGTCGGGGCTACGTACCACACAATGCCGTTAGTCTGCGAGGCAGAAGCGGTTTGGTGACGAGCTACAACTTCATGTTAGCGCCTTAAATGAGCTAGCGCTAGCCAAACTATTCAGCAAGCGTCACTATGAAATTGCAGTTAAATCGGCTTTAAAGCACAAACGCTGCTAATAAATAATGACTATATCTTCTAGCTAACTCTTGCGCGGGTTACTGTTAGAGGCGAAAGAATGGTTCAGCCGATTTGGGTTCAGCCATAACCACCAGTGAAGCCTAGCCTAACGAGCTAGCATGCTATGTTAGCATTGACCCCAATAGCTTCGGTGCATATTCCAAGGATCCAGGCCGGGGCACAGTTTCACTAAACATTTTTTATACATAAAACTTTTCACATTTAATTAACTGAGCTATTTCTAATGAAAAAAATAATTCTAAACTAAATAATATTGTGTTTCGTTTCTGCTAAGCCCCGCCACGAATGAACGAGAATCCCAGAT
>NC_050521.1:22147733-22149988 GCF_002922805.2 Oryzias melastigma
ACTAATATATGTTATACAGTGGTTTTTTTTTTCTCCATTTCCCCTAATATTCATACTTTTGTTGTATTGTTGCTTATAAATAAAGTTTTTTTTAAGAAAAAAGTTTTGTTCACATTCAACCTTTATTAGTATATTGTTCGCTGTTCAACTATTTTTTTGTCTGGTTTTTAAATTTGCATTGCTGAGCATTTGTAAATAACTTTTTTTTTAAACTTATTTAGCTACTTTAGCATCTAGTTTTGACTTTTTTTTTGTTGCTGAACATTTGTAAATAACCCTTTATTATGATATGGGTTATTTAGCATCTATTTAGAAAGTTTTTAGTGCTGAATTTTAATAAATAATTTATAAGTCAATTTGTTCAGCTACTTTAGAATCTAGTTTTTAAAGTTATGTGGCTAAACATTTATAAACAACTTTTTTAATTAATTTGTTCAGCTAATTTTGCATCTGGTTTTATAATTTGCATTGCCAAACATTTTTTAATATCTAGTTATATCAATTTATTCAGCTAATTTAGCATCTTTTTTTCTAATGCTGAACATTAGTAAATAACTTTTCGGTTGTATTCACTGAGGATTTAGCTTCTACTTTGTTGCGTTTATTTTGCCGAACAGTATTAAATAACTGTAAATAATTTGTTAAGTAAAATCAACATCTAGTTTTTACATTTCTGTTGCCAAACATTTGTAAATAACTTTAGATTTCTACTTGTTCAGCTACTTCAGAATCCAATTTTAACAATTTTTTTTGCTGAATAGTCGTGAATACTTTTTCACATTAATTTGTTCAGCTAATTTGTACACCTACATCTCTGTTGCCCAACATGATGAAATATATTGTAAGTCAATTAGTTCAGCTAATTAAGAATCTACTTTACATTTTCATTGCCAAACAGTTACTTTTTCCATCATCTTATTCAGCTAATTTACCATCTAGATTTTACATTTGCATTGATAAACAATAGTAAAAAACTTTTCACATCAATTTTGGTAATTTAGCATCTAGTTTATGAATTTCTGTTGCCAAAAAAAATTAGTCAACAACTTTTTAAGTCAAAATTTTAAAGCTAATTTAGCATTCGATTTGCACAGCTGAACATAGGTAAAAAACGTTTCTCCTTCATTAATTCAGCCAATTTAAACTTTGTGTATGGTCTCCATTAAGTTTGAAATTTTCAATTTTGTTCACATCATATTATATTTGTCATTTAATTTGTTCGCCTAATTTTGCTTTTGCTACAAAGACTATTCATTTTATAGTATTTTTAAAATCCTTTAGCTTTTTTTTTTGGTAAAACTATTTTCTTTAGCCAAGGTGGCCTTCATTTTAACACATTTTAAAAACATTTTTCTTACATAACATGCAATGAATTTGGAATTTAGTCAATTTATTGTTTATATTATGAAAATTCTAAAACTAATTTCTCAGTAAATATTGCTTTTATATTAGGAGTATTTGACGTGACTAATTTTTATTTTGCTACTGTTCTTATTTTGGCATTTTGCCTTTATGTTAAAAATCTTTGTAATTGTATCTAATCTTGACTTTTCTCTAGTCCTTTTTTTCATTATACACTGAATGGCTTTTACATTTGGATGGCTTACCATTAATTTTCTTACTGTAGCATTTCTACCATTTAAGTCTTAGCCTGAAGGATAGAATCCTAAAACAGGATCATAAACAAGATGAGTGTTTTGATTAAATAATTCACTCACAGAACTGATCAGGGTTCAACCATTTTATTAACAGATGTAGCAGAAGTTCTGGATTTCAAAATAAGTGAACACATTGCAGCTTGAAGGGGAAAAAAATGGGCTTGAAAAGCATTTCTCTGGTTTAGCAAACGGAGGATAGAAATTATTAGAAGTTTGTTTGTTGGGGAATAATATTTAACATGGCTCAAGTATTTACCAAACATTTGGTACAATTTAAATAGTCCATTAAGTCACAAATGAATTCAGTTTTGAATGGATGTTCATGAAATCTTTGAACAAACAGGATGGCATTACATCTTTGGCAAAACCACACATCGGAGATCACATTCGGGTGATTCTACGACACAGTGACTCAAAATTGTCCCAAAATATACAAACGGACAATAAATTGAAACAATCTTTTTTTTTAAGAGGTTCAAAGATCAATTGCCAGTAAGTCCAGGAATTACACTAAAACAAGATATTTTTAAAAATAGAGGGCTAGAAATTTACAATAGTTTTCATTTTGTACTTTAAGCTAGCAGCATTTTTTTTCAA
>NC_050521.1:22150024-22152591 GCF_002922805.2 Oryzias melastigma
AGCTTAGCACAGGGGCATAAAAGCTTCACATCAATATAGCCTGAGTCTGGACTTCATGCGCTTTAACCCAGATGCGTTTGGTTTCTAGGGCAACCAGTTTAGCATCTACTGTATCTGTTCTGCGACTCAAACATAAAGGCAGGATCGTCTTCATCGGTGTGTCCTCGTGAACCCTGATCAGGCCGAGTGTTTCATCCACACAAAGCAATCAAACGTGAAATGAACGGTAAAAGAAAACGGTGCAACCAAACCGAGACAAAGTGCTCCTCATGCTTTGTACTTCTCCTTCCCTGTTTCGCTAATAACGCAGATATGCTGAGGGGGAGAAAAAAGGGTATTTAAGTTAGGTCAAATGATCACACTAGGTAATAAATATAAAGAAAACCACTCACATTAAGATCTCTAAAATACTCGTTGTAGTCTAGAGCATATCCCACCACAAACTTATCCGGGACTTCAAATCCAACATCTTAAACAAAAAGGGAATCACTTGATTAAATACTTATGGTGACAAATCTGATTTTAGTCAGAAAAAAATGAATCTGAAAACAAGTAAAAGTCACTTAAATGAGTCAGAAACTCACAGTCGGGCCGGTAGCCGACACTCCGTGGCGTCCTCTTCACCAACAAACTAAAGACAAAGGTCAAAATTTGGATCGCTGCTCACAACAACAACACAGCATCTCAAAGTGGGAAGCTTTACCTCGCTACTTTCACCATTTTGGGGTTGTACTGCTTGAGGAGCTGCAATAACGTCTTCATCGTCTTTCCTGTGTCAATGATGTCCTGAAATGATTTCAATGGAGAAGTTTGAGAATAGACTACTGACTTCATTGTGAAAGGAGACAAATGTAAAAATGAGCTCATACCTCCACAATCAAGACGTTCTGTGGAAAAGGAAAAATAAAAAATTAGTCGCAAGCAAAAAGAAGGCCTTGGCAGAAGAGCATCAAAGCGATAAAGACAGGAGGTAAAGATCCATGATGGGCTTTTAAGCAATTTCAGACTCAAACGCAGCAGCATCAATCAAAGCTTGTACTGTTGGTGGCCTCAAATACAAGCTATTACACATTCTTGAGGACCACATTTAATACACCCCCCCTTTTCATTCCCACTAGGGGACAATAAAGTTATGTGAATTGAATTGAGCAATTCCCTTCCTAATCCCTATACTAAAACACTACGTGCCGTGGATTTTAAAAGCAACTTGGACACCACACCACTACTTTTTTTTTTTAAAACTGCAAAACTGATTTCATGTAATAAAACCAAATGAATATGAGCATGTTACAACGGCTGTTTATGAATCCACTGTGTTTTGATGATGAAAATGTTATAAAAAAAATAATTAAAGTATTAAAAAGAAGTATCAGAGCAAGAGTTGTCATTCTGACAACTAGAATGACTCAATAAAAACTGTCTATTTCTCAAATGAAGTCTATAGAATTTTGCCTTCTTGGAACCAGAGGGTACTTCCTGTTTGGAACGCGAGGTGGGAGGGGTCACTCAGTCCAGTTCTTACATGCAGATGGTTCCAGATGAACCCGCTGTACTTGGGAAGTTCAAACTGTGCTTACATTGCATCATATTCCAATAAAAACTTAAGATCTGGACGAGGAAAGGAAGTTGTGTCCATTGATTTGTGTTCAAACTCAGTAGATGACTCTTCTAGTGAGTTCATAAAGATGAGTAAGTAATCTTATAAGCTTTAACCTAAGAAGCTTTAATGTAAAGAAACTTTCAGGCCCACGAGCAACTTGAAGATTCAAAGGATTTGGCAACAAAACGAAACACTAAATGATTTGAAAGAATAAAAGTGCAGCTGGGGAATATCTGAGCTTTTGTCATCAGTGCAAAGCAGCTTAAAGCAGCTTCACTCTGTAATTCTATACTCCTCATCCTGCTGGTGAGGAGTCCCAATTCATAAAGTAATAATATTCTGAGTTTCATTTAGAAAAACAAAACGCAGATAAAAATTATATAGTAAAATTACTTTGATCTCAGTACTTTTTAAGCATAAAAACAAGTAAGTTGGACTTATTAATGTAGTAAAAAGGAAGTTTTTTCACCATTTAGTCATTCTAAAAGTGTAAACTTTGAAGTTTATTGTCTGCTATTCTAGGTAATCAATGGAAATTAGATTCTGATGAACAATTTATAATCGGAACATCATCAAACTCTCAGAAAATACTAAAAATACAGCTGTTGCTCCTCCAATTGTGAGTTTTTATGTTAGAGGTTTTCTGAATAAAATCTCTAAAATGATTTAGCCTTATTCCAGGTAATAACAGCTTTGTTTTTTTTTTAACCATACCTTGCCAGTTAGAGTAGACAGATCGTCTCCACCGATCACTTTGATTTCCCCAGTTGACTGGTCATTCTGTAAAAGCAGAAAGCACAAGTAAGTCTGGGATTTTCTCAAAACAACCGCAAACATGTTCACAGAATAAGTCATATTTCACAGTGACAACATGTTTATATGCTTAAATTCTAAAGGGTTAGAAAAAATATAAGTTTTAATCTGAAATCTGGGAGGGGGAAAATACTCCAGGACTGTTTAAACATAA
>NC_050521.1:22152690-22191767 GCF_002922805.2 Oryzias melastigma
GATTGAAGCACATTCAGATGTTAAGTCATTAACAGATCATTTACAACTCCTTTCTGTGGATACAGAATTTTCCTCTTTGATTCTACATCCCAAAACATTTTTTAAACAATTTCAATCTGGTTTATCCAACATGTCAAAAGTGGAAACAGTTTTTACATTTTTATAACTCATATAGATCCTGTTTCGCGTTTACCTCTGAACAGGTGGACTAAAATGAGCAGGAGCACATCCAACAGATTAAACAAAACTAGATTTTGTTCATTTTCTTGGCCTGGTTCGTGTTTACAGAAAATCTTGGCAGCTTAACACCAGCTGTGATGTAAACAACCTTTGGACTGCAGATGTTCAGCTGTGGCTGGGGACACATTCTCACCCAGGATTTAGACCAAGCCCGGCGATCATAACATGAGAAAGATTTCTTTTAATGACCTTTAAAGATGTAATTACATTCCAGCAAATGGATCACAGTTGAAGTGTGTGCTCATTTCCAAGTGTTTTCATAAGTGATGCAGGAAATTATTCAAAGTTTCGGCTACTTTTAAACAAATTTGCATTAAATGTATATTATTGAAAGGGGATTACATAGTAGCTTTTGAGGCGGATGAAGTCCACCGTCATGGGAATGGAGCGGTCGCTGTTCCTGTTCAGAGCCTTGATGTAATCCAACAGGTCGGCGAAAAACTTGTAACCGCCTTTCAGCACGCACAGGGCCACGATGTGGTGTCCCCCCATTTCCTTCATGATCTCTCTGGCCAGCCTCTCTGTCCTGAGGTCACGTGGGAGAGAAACACAAAGAGGATCGTCAGCCCGCTTTTCTGCCACGCTCAGCAGAAATTCATGATTCTGTTTGGCTCAGCAGACAAAGCGATTGAAGCATCTTTGAGTTCAGACATCTGTCATACCAGAGCTACGAGTGTCGGTTATTCAAAAGATCTAATGTGATCAAACTCTTTCCGGGATTTGAACAGTGAGGTTTGTTTTCCACCATTGACAGCTCACTTCCTCTTTTACCGTGACAGACTTCACTGGTTTGGTCAGTACCAGGCCTAGCGACAGAAGGGCATATTTTCTACGTCACACATAAGCTCTTTTTCAAACTGTATTCATCTGCTCCTCATTCACAACCATTTGAACAAATAAGTACTCAGAAATGCAATTTGAGCTTAATTTTCTTAAGAAGTTATGAGAAAAATGTCACAAGAACATGTTAAAAACCCTTTTTTTTTTAAAGAAAATAGCATAGAATGCATAAACAGTAAGGAAACTACAGAAACTACTTCAGCATCAGCTAGGCAAGTGCAGCATCGACAAGAATATAAGCTCCACCTCTTTACTGTGTGATTCTGCAAACTGTTTCCCATAGAGACAGTTCATCAGTGATGCTTTCCGGATTCTCTCTTATGTTTTATTTATGTCATAAGTGTCTTTCTGAAAGGGGCTGAATGCCCAGAGATGCGCGAATGGAGCAAAATACTGTTTAAATGTGATTTTTGTGAGGAATCAACATTACAATACCATTGAAAGCTCAAAAAAGTTGATTTTGTGCAATATAGGCCACATGTGTCAAAGTCAAGGCCCTGGAGTCGGATCCGGCCCTCCAGTAATTATATCCGGCCCTCCATATCATTTCATTTTATTGTCATTAATGGCCTGATATTATCTTGCGCTTATTTCTAACTTGTATAAGTTTGACAAATTATATTTTTATGGAGGGTAAAATATTGAAAGTTATTTAAGGTTTAAGTTGATTTATTCTGGAATAATATTCATGTCTGTTTTTATTTTTTAAATTTAGCCTTAATGTGTTCAATGAATGTTTATCCTGTTCAGCCCCCAACCTAAAGTGGGATTTGGATTTTGGTTCCCTGTGCGACTGAGTTTGACACCCCTGCTTTAAGGAAGTGCCAAACTATTTAGGTAGGCTTTAATCAATACTTAATTAAGCTTTTTTTTAATTGTTTATTCCGATTCTCCTTCCCTACTGCGTCTTTGAGTGCGTTTTGGATTTTGGCCCCAGTGTGCGATTGAGTTTGACACCCATGATATGGTCCTTTAAGATGAAAAAATATCAATACATTAATATAGTACCGCAGTATTAGTTCAAAACCACTAAAACAAACTAAATTGTGTTAGTAAAACAGTATAAAATCGATGTTTGCGCTTTGCCCTCACAGGTTTGTGTGATTAAAGCAAAAATACAACAAATTATTTCAAGGCTGGTCAGTTATGGTTGGATGAAGGTGAACCACAGTGAGGAGTTTTCATTGGCAGCAGAAGAAAAAAAGGACGGTGTCACAGTGCACCAACTAACCTCATTTTAAATACATGAAAATGCTTTGGAATTCTTGAAAACTATGAGAACACTCTCCCTTAATTAACCAGCTGTGATGTGCAAAACATGCAAAACAAGCATTAAATACTCAGGAACTGCAACAAATTGCACTCTCCACCTACAAAGACACACAGAAACTGTGGGAAAATATGATTTAATATGTGAAATTAGCAGGTCAAGAGGCTGAAGGGAAGCTTGTGTTGCAAACCGTAAAGATGGCTTCAAAAGTGAAAGGTGTTGGAGGAGAGCAGCCCAAGTGAGGATTCTCTGGCAGAACACCTGCCTCCTTTTGTGCATTTTGTTAAGCAGTTTCTAGGCTCTCTCCAAATTTTCCAGCATACATTGTTTCGGATTTTGTTTTCCGTCTTTATATACTTCTCAGATCTCTCAATCTTTATTAGGGAGGATACTTAATAAGTCATACCAGTTATTGCCTCTTCCTGCATTTAATTTCTTTTTCAGAAATGTTTATTATGCAATTTAACTATACAAAAATAATAAAATCTAAAAACTAGTAATGTGTAAACTGGACACAAACAAACTCTAGTAATAAACAATACAAAATTCACACTTTCTCAAACTGAATGTAATCATCCACACATACCTATCCAAGATGAGACCATGTGGGATGTAAACCCTCTCCAGATCAGCAGCGTAGTGCTTGGGGATGCAGAAAAGATCCAGGTCGTAGCCCTGCTCCTCATCACTGATCTGGAAGAGAAGATTTAGAGAAATCTCAGACGCAGGCTAAAAAAAAAAGGACTTGTTTTTCCTCTGAGAAACACCAGACGACAATCCCTTTTCTGTACAGATTAACAAGCTAACGGGATCTCCGCCTTAAGACAAGCTGAAGCCACTGCTTTTAGAGTGAAAATGTAATATTCTCAGATGGAAATTCATTTTAGCAAGCTGGAAAATGTACATCTTCACGGTTTTCTGAAGCAGCTGACAGATTCCGAACAGTAAATGAAGAGAAAAGTCTTTACAGAATTAATCTGAAGGATGCATTTCTATTATTAATAATCCATATCTGAACAACACAGTCTCCTCGTTTCTTTCTGACATAGAAAACTGGATTTTTGCAACAATTTTAGATGCACTTCAGAGTACGGTAACTAGTGGTGCCACAAACGATTATTTTAATAGTCGATTAATCACCGATTATTTTTTCCGATTAGTCGACTAATCGGGTCATGCACAAACTGGATGCAAAACACACATCTGCTTTAAACTATCTAAAAATTAGAAATATAAATAACACTCCGATAATGCTAGTGTGAATGCTGTAAACTGAATTTGTCTGCTGATGCTAGTGCTGATAGTTGAAAATGCTGAAATTGAGAGTTAAAAACGCTGAAGCTGATAGCTAAAAACGCAGGAACTGATAGCTAAAAATGCTGAAGATGATAGCTGAAAACGCTGAAATTAATGGCTAAAAACGCTGAAGCTGATAGTATAAAATTCTGAAAGTGATAGCTAAAAACGCTGATAGCTGATCATGCTGAAAGTGATAGCTAAAAACATTAAAGCTGACAGCTGAAAACGCTGAAATTGATAGCTGAAAATGCTAAAGCTGATAGCCAGCTAAGATATTAGTTAAATGCAAAATTAGACTTAAAAACAGGAAAGAAACTTTTAGCCAAAACAGCTAGCATGCAGCTGAAACATTTTCTAAACTCCAAACTGGCTTAAAAAAGAAGCTGAAAAAGTCTTAAATTACCCGAAACAGCTAGCGTGTAGCTGAAATGTTGGTTAAACTCAAAAATAGCTTTAAAAAACCGTAATAAATGCCAAAATAGTCCAAGATGCTAGCATAATGCCATCATAACTTTCAATTTTACTACACTCTCACTCCATATAATATAAAGTAACGACTAATCGACTATTAAATTAGTCGTCGACTATTTTAATAGTCGATTAGTCATCGATTAGTCGACTAATCGTGGCAGCCCTAACGGTAACACATTTTAGGAAGTAGATCCATATCTGTACAGTGAGAGGAAATTAACCTCGTGCCATATTGTCTGTGTGCAAATATTTGAGATCTCCCACATAGATAAATATAATAAAAAAAATAATAATCTTAAAATTAAGGTAAAATCAAATAGTGAAATACCTTTAGACATTCAGAAGCAAACCCAGCCATCTTAAGCAGAAATGCATCCCTCTTCTGCCACAAACCAGGATGTTTTTTTTCAGGAGACAAACATGAGGGAACTGATGTTTTCATGTCGTTTGGCTGGTTTTCAATCTTGTAAACAGGTTACAATATTCTGCTAAATCGAATTTCTTGCTGCAGGTCAACCAGCGAGCCTCAAAAACACAGACAGCATAACTCACAGCATGTGACGACGGCGAGGCTCAGCGGAGCGCTCCTCGGGTGGTAGATGAGAAGCCGTCTCCTCAGATATGTAGAGAACTTTAATTTGATTATCCCAAGTGGGAAACAAGAATAATTCCTTAATGGAAGCCAAAATAAAGTTTTATAGGATACTTGGTTACCATTCATCTTTACGATTTCTGCTTATAAACATATTTATTTATTATAAACTGAGATATTAACACTTGAAAATGACAGTATTCTGCAGATCTGTACAATGCAGCAAATATTAATCAATCAGATTTCACGGGTTCTTCTTGGAACACAGAGTACTAGTTATTTATTTACTTATTCCAGGCAATAGGCCATGTCAGCCCAGCTTTGTACAATATATCAAATATTACAAAATGCTCACATGTTCCAAAGGGCAGGATCATACGCTCTTATCCTGCTGAGAATTTCAGTTAATATTTTAATTATTAAAACTTATTTTAGTGTCCAAATAAGCACCTTAATATTATAATTCTGAATATTACAAAAAAGGACAAGAGGCTTTACTTTATAAAAAACAAGAAAAACACTTCCTCTTTGTCTTCAACTTCTTCAGATCTATTAAATGTATTATTTATGGGCATTTGTTTGTATATTATTGTTTGCAATTATTCAAAAAGTAACATTTTCTTTTTAGTTTTTGAGAGCTTAAAAGTAATAAAAATAGTTAGATCACTAGCTTTTTAGGAGAAAATAAAGATAATATTGATATTCTATAAAATATCAACAATTAATAAAAACAAAATACTTTTTAAACATTTAACTAAATACAGAAATATTGCTTCAATTTTAAAGAAAATTGCTTTTATTTTGTAGATTTGTTGAGCTTTTTTGAACCACGCCTCCTCTTCTCAGCCTTCGGAGTGGCGCGAAAAGCAACAGTCGACCCTCTCTGACGTCACCACCCCTGTCTTCCGCCGGCCACGCTTCAGAGCACGTTAACGTCTCCGCGAGGAGAGGAACGAACCTCAGATAAGCGGAATAGAACGGTTGAAAACCCCGCGCGCCCGTGAACAGCCCGTCCTTCCGCGGCGGGCTTTAGAGGCGGCCAGCTTTCCGAGTTAGTAAAGCGGGTCCAACATTAAGCGTGTCGGTTTCGTACTGAAAATATTCGCTCCCGGTGAGCTCTCACGACTTGTGCACTTACCACAACGCAGGAGCTGGACGTCGCCATGTTTGTTTCCTCACTTCAGACCAGGAGGGGGGGTTCTTTGGTGGTCCTGTGCTTATGAGGACGGCGGGTGTACCGTCAGTTTTCTGCGGTGTTAATGTGGGCTCGTGACAACACACGGGGGGGTATAGGGCTCCGCTGTAGCTAGCGGTTACGCTGCTGACGGAACTGCAGTCAGATTTGCTATGGTGCTGCCGCCTCTCCTGCGCGTGCGCAGTGGGGGGTCGGGTTCTTTGGCTCCTCCCACTCATATGGAGGGTGTGGCGTGCCATAGGGGATACAGCAATCCTAATTGTCACCTCTATTAATATCTGCTATGATTTGTGTTTGGTTAAATCCAATAAATCTTTGTTGGAGCCATATGGTGTGTTTTCACATTTATTAGATGAGTTGTTATGGTAACACACATGGTGTCACCAAAAAAGACAAATAGGTGGGAGGATCTCATGAGACTCTTATGGCAGGGATTAATGTTTCTGCAGGCAATGTATGATTAAAGCTTTGAATAGCTTCTCATTTTTTTAGCAAATTCCTTGAGGAAAAGATTCTAAGGATTAGAAAATGTCCATATTAATTATTAAAACTTGAAGACATCCTTTATAAAATTAGTATTAAAGCTAATTTTAAAAGGGGAAATCAGTATTCTCACATTGACGATGCATATGGAAACTCCAAGGCTTATCAAAACAAGATATTTTAACTAGCTAAATAAAGTGAGGATAGGAGTTTCATGAGTTGATTTTTTCTTTAGTGGGTAAATTCTGCTTACAATGCCAGGATTCATTAATCCAGAACCATGAAAGAGTGAATTCCAAAGCATAACATCCTTTTTACACATGGATTTACTGCTTTGGTTCAGACCTTTAGCCCAGTTGGAATCCTGGGATACTTTAAAACCCAGAGGTTCAAATCTCCTATTAAAAAGAGAGGACCTTAATGCACCTCTGGGGGAGAAAATTTTGAATTTATTATTCATATATATGCACAAATAAATGCCAAAATCAACCTAACTTGATATTATTTTTTAACTGGAATATTCTTTAAAATTAAGGTTCCAGGGAACATGTCTGGCACTGCAGGATTTGAGTCTTGTATGTCTCCATTTCCTAATTTCTTAACACCAAGCTGCTTACCTATAGTCTTACCAGCCTGGCGCATGTCGATAATTTTATCTCTGGTGTCCTAAGACAGCTCTTTGGTCTTGGTCATAGTGGGGTTTGGAGTGTGATTGTTTGAGGTTGTGGACAGGTGTCTTTTGTATGGATAACGAGTTCAAACAGGTGCCATTTATACAGGTAACGACAGGACAGAAGGTCCTCTTACAGAATTAACAGGTCGGTGAGAGACAAATCTTGTTTTTTTTTGTAGGTGACATTTTCTACAATAATTTACAAATAAATTCTTTAAAAATTTGATTTTGTTTTTCATTTTGTCTCATAGTTGAGGTATAAATACAGGCCTCATCTTTTTAAGTGGAAAAATGTACACAGTTAACACTTTTTTGCCTCACTATATATTTGAGACCACTTTAAAAATGTCACATTTTTGTTTTTATGTCAGTCTTCTTTATCATCTTCCCTTTTGAGCTCACCAGTGGATCATCTCCATCAGTCCTCTCCTCTGTATCCTCGTCGCTCACACCAACCATCCTCACATACGGCTTCACTACATCCATAAATTGTCTCTCAAAATGTTTTAAAGTTACAAATTCTAAATTAATGTCTGTACCCCAAAGATTAGACAAAATAAAAATCTAAAAAACGAAAATTGGTAAAATTTAGATGAACATAAATGAAAGTAGAGCAATATTTCACTAAAGTGTGTTTTTTGTGATGCTGTTGTTTAATTTTTTATCACCAGAAATGTAAAAAAAAAAAAGTATAAAAAAGATAATTCCCTCAAATCTCTCCTTGGATGCACTTAAAAAAAACAGAATTCACTCATCAATGTGTAAAATAAAAATATTTTCTATTCAAATCATTCATGGATACATTTGTTGAGAACAGAGAGGAGCCGGCTGCCCCTAAAGGCCTCCGCGATTCCTGTCAGCAGCCAAATGAAAAACACCACCTCCGTGGGTGGGAAGCATGCCGGCAAAAACTCGTGACTGCTCCAAACTCGGACCGTCAGAAGTTCTCATGAAGATAACGCCGTAGCAAAAGATGTCGAATAAGAAAGAATGGCTAACATGAAAGAGTATTAAGACACGATTACAGAAACAAGGTAATCAAACTGCACGACTTCATAGAGACTAGTAACAAATGAACCCCTCTTCAAAGTGAGTCCTCCGGAGACCTTCAGCAGCTGCGGTTCCTGTAATCTGAGGGGACGTGGGCAGTGAGTTACAGAGATCGGTCCATTGCTAATCCGCGCCCTTAACCCAATCTGGAGAGATTAGTGGTGGATTTCCATGAGGCTGAGGCCCTCCGGAGCCCAACAGAAGCACTGGTCTGTGAAAAGCTTTAAAGCAGGGTTTCATATAAAGACAACATCTGGTGTACATTGGAACATTACGTCCAACCACTGGAAGAAAAGTCTTTGAGGGAGCTCCTAAACCGCGTGAGGAGGCTAAGATTTGGTATAAAAAAATATCACTCCTGTCGTCTTCTGTTTTCCTCCTCATCAAACCTCTTGGACCCAACCTGCAGAGACACATCAGAGGGTTACCAGAGTGCTGCTGGGAAATGTCAAGCGTTCGGGTTTCTGCGTGTGCTGACCTAGTTGCCGTTCACTTGTGTGGACGGCGTTCCTCCGTGATCGATCGCTGCCCTCTCTCGACTGCGGTTCTCCCGCTCTTCGTCTTCTTCGTCCCGCTCCTCATTGCCGCTGTGGTTCTTACAATAAAGTCTAAAGTGGAGGAAATAAAAAAAGTTTGACTTCAAATCAGCTTTTGAGCCGTTGGCAAAAGATCTACCTGGCTTAAGATGATTTACTTGAGGTAATAATAATAAAAATAAAAAACTGGATGAGCAGCTGCAACACCCCGGTCATCAAAAAGCACTTTTTCCAAAATGGCGGCTTTTCTATTAGTTTTATCTCCATAGCAACCATTTTATTTTTTGGTCGTCTGGGAGTGATGAACGAGTTTACATCATTTTTAGAAAAATTGGCAAAAGTCATTTTTTTTATTTCCTTGGCAACAGAGGTTTTTTAGTTAGCCACGCCCACATTCTCAATATTTTCATATTGTATGTTATATCATTTTGTTCAGCTTGAGTCAGGGATTCATGGAATAACATTTCACAATATTTCAGCTATAAATGTTTGAGCTATGTTTGAAAATGTTTTCCCCTAACGAAACTTGAGGAGTTAGGAGACGATTGAAATCCCTAGGAGGAGCTTACATTTGTAGAAACTGATTGTTATGAGAAATTCAAGATGTTGGCGTCTTCCAAAGGTCAAAGGTTGACATGTGTGTGAAAATTTGTAAAGGTTGCCCAAAAAAAAAAGTTTCCTTTTCCCCATGTTGTGGTAAAATGTGAAAATCATTAAGCTTCCCACTTTGCCAGTTGGCCCCATTCATATTTTTAATGGTTGGTTTCTCTCACTGTGACGTCCTAATTTTTTTTGGGGGGGGGGAGTTGTTCACTATGCTCAAAATTTATTTTTACCAGATATTAGATGTACCATTAAGAAAAATTCATATTTTAGCAAAAAAAAAAGTCATTTTCCTCACAAGTTTGAATGTGACCCCATAAGTCTAAAAGGGAAGGAATAAAAGTTCATATAAAATAAAATCATAAAATCAGCTTTTGTCTGCAGGATAAACTGCTTACAAACTGGATTCCAACCATTAGCTGGGAGCCCAAGTGCCTCTATGTGCTGCAGTAGATGCACAGCAATTGTGGTCCTTAGTTTCTACGAAGGCAAATCATTTTCCTCCACGGAGCCTCTGCTTTGCATAAACACAAGAGTCAGATCAACGCTGTGTCTGAAAGTCTCCGCCTCCACAGCTTCGGCTGTTGCAACTTTATCAAGAAGACCAGAAGAACACCTAAACTGGTTTGAAATCATTCACTGTAAATGAGAACTGGACTGAGTGACCCCCTTCTCCCTTGGTGTTCCAAACAGGAAGTATTCTCTGGCTTCAAAAGCCAAAATCGCACCGACTTCTATTGAGAAAGAAAAAAAATCCTGATATTTTTCTGTAGTGAAAGTTATTCAAGTTGCAAATTGATCATAAAAGCAGTAGACTTCCAACACTCCTGGGATTGTTGATGATCGTTGCTATGGAAACAGACTCAGATAAGCTTGGACCAATCGATGCTTAATGACAATGTCTGGCTCCAACATGCTGTTGTCCCTATTGTGAAAAAATGGCTCACTGAAATCCTTTAGTTTTATATCAAAAGTGTTCACCACTAAAATGCAGTACCGTTTTTTACTCGTACCACGTCATCAATTTTTACCAGACGATAAGTTTCAGCCTTAACGGTATTGTTTATTGGTGCCGGAGTGGCAGCGTGGCAACAGCGTGGACATGCGTGCTCTACTTGGTTTAGATGTTACATGAAAATACTGTGTTTTCATTTGTTCTAAAATAAAAGGTTTTCATGTACATACTTTGTTTTTTAGTCTTCTTCCTCCTTGTTTTCGCACAGAAAAGTATCTTTAAAAATACCAGATCAATAAGAGGAGTAGTATCGCAAAAAAATCTTAACAACACCCATCCCTATTCATCACGCAGATGCTCCAGTGGATGGAGGGACGCTGATGAAGCCTCGCCACCTTCTCATCTGCAGCTAAAAGAGGAAGCTGAGGGTCTGTTTCAAGTGTCTGTGCCTACAGCTCAGTTTTAGAGAACAGGACGTGCAGTTCCCGCACACCATGACACCAGACATGACGAGAAAGTCTCCAAAACTGTCCCTGACAGAAATATTTCCACCAGAACACCATGAAGCCTGAAACTCAAAGTCTGCAAAAAATAAATAAAGATTAACTAAGCAAATAAGTTTTTTCTTCACACATTTTTAAAATAGAAGTGTTGATGTGTAATTAGAAGGAACTTAAGAGTCACAACATTTAAAATGTCTTTCATAGATGTCAGGAAACACCAGCTGGAGATCTGGAGTCCATCTTTCTATTACGCTAAAGAATATTCTCTTGCAGAAAGCACTGAAGACCATTAAAAATTATTTCAAACTGCAGGTGTTCACTGACATGCAAAAACCCTGATAAACATCAGACATAGAACTGTCAGACAGGACTGCAGCAAACAACTTTGCTCCAACAAAAACGTCTTTTGACATGTCGCCATGTTGGAGGTTTACACTTGTAGACGATAGCTTCATGCAAATTTAGCCATCTACAAATTATCCCCCAAAAAACGCGATAAGAGAGCAATGAATAGTGACAAAACTGAACAGAAATAAAGAAAAGGGTGATTATTTTAGTAAAATTAATTTATAGAGAAGATCCACATCGAATGAAACCACCGACAATCTCAAGCTGATTCCATCGTTTGCTCAATAAAGTTCTACAGATCTGTACATTTCTATAGTCAAAAACATATTTTTGACATAGTTGATGTTATCTTCAATCTCCAGTAATATTACCAAGAGTTTGAATATGCTGGTAAGAACACTACTCCACAGTAATGTCAGTAGCTAATCTGATCATTATTATTATTTTTTTTTAATAGACGTTGAGTCTTTAAAAAAGTCCAGAATTCCCAATATTTGTTAATATTAATGTTCTAACTGTGCTAAACTTTTGCTTTATATTCATAATTTTAGTCAATATCCATTATCCTGTATGACCTTGATTCTAATAGAAAAGATCTTTTACAGAAGTTTCCAAATTCTTCTCATTAAAGTTCAGTTGGAAGCTGACGATCAACAGACGACGTCTTCCTGTCCCCAAATTCTCTGTCACCTGGTCATTGCGATTTTTGGCAAACGGTAAAACTGTAACTGAGTTTGTCTGTCTGAATTTTGAGAGTCAATCCCTTTTTGCCTTAAAACCGAGTTATGGAGTCATTGTCCATCAATAGTTTGTTTTAATTTTTATGTTTTCCCCAGAAGTTTCTACAAAAAAAAAAAAAAACAAACAAACAAACAGTGAACATCAATGCCCACAAGATTGGCAAATGTTGACCACAATGCATTGTGTTTGAATGGTTTGTCATTTTAAAAATAAATGTATTTTATATAAACCATCCAAGTTATCATCTTCAGAACACAATCGTAAAAATAGCCTTCATAAAATGTTCAATTAGGTTTTAGCTTTTAGGTTTTTGCTTCAGCATAAAATTTGAAAAGAAAAAATAGAGATCGTGTCTGAATAGTTTTAAAATGCAGGGCACTGGATAGTTCTGCACTATATAGTCTTTTAGGAGTTAGGGAGTAGTCTTAAAGGGAACATTCTAGCTAAAAGAAAAAATATTGCTTAATCCAGAATAGTACAGTACTGAGTTTCCTCATTTATCATGGTGGTTACATTCTAAAATAACTTGCAATAAATATGACGTAAGAATGTTTTAAGGCTGTAAAACTCCTCACTACACACTTTATCCACTTTTCTCAGACAGACATGAACATTTCTCTCGTTTAAACTCTCAAAATTTAAACCTTCATAGAAAAATAAGTCCAGTATCATAGAATGAAACCGAAGCTCTGATGGAGTTTAAAGATTTATGTAAATTAACGTATTCTGTATAGCAGACACGGCCAGGAGATTGATTGACAAAGTCAACAGCCAATCAGGACGCAGAACATAACAAACTATTAAAAAAAAAAAAAGTGAAAATTTGCGCTAAGAAACTACTCAAAACCATGAAAGGTGAACCACAATACAGCGAGGGAACACTGTACAGGTATGTAAAAAACAGAACAAAAAGTCATATTTTAATGGAGGTCAAAGTTCGGACCTCCTTTTAGATATCTTTGCTCGTTTGGAATCGAGACACTTTTATTTGGCATCTATTAGTCCATCAAAAGTGTGAAGTGTCTAAATTATTCTTTGAAATTACAATTTATAAAGTTTTAAATAGGCTTAAAACATGTATGTCACATTTTATCACTTGGATCACTCAGTGAAGTTCAAATTGATTTAAACAATGTGTACCAGTATGTGTTAAAATATGTGAGAAAATATACCGTCTTTTCTAACTTATTCACATAACTGTACACCTTTTCCTTCAAGCAGAAGTGGATGCTGTTCAGTAGGTTCTGCTCACTTGTAGATGCCGCGGGCCATGTTTTCGATGTACTTGGCCTTGTCCTGCAGGCCGCAGTGATAGTGGTAGGTCTTCACGCACGCCTTGATTTCACATCCGATGGTGGCGCCCAACTGACCGCACAATGTGCACTTCTGGAAGCAAAAGAGCAGAAAGGTCAAAGCCGGGAGAAAGAAAAAAAACAACACGTCAGACGGGTCGTCTTCCACACCATTCTTTTGCCCCTCTTGATTTCTTGGATGACCGTTTTCACATCAAAGTTACCAAATTCTGCTCGCGATGTCGTGGTTAGCTGTACCGTCCCCGAGGAAAAGAGCTGGAAGAGACGGCAGGTTAGTGGAAAGTTTGTGGCATTTGAATAAACGTCCAGGCTAAACCTCCCACCATGCACTTGTAGTGAGCGGCCACTTTCTTGGAGTTGTCCGAGTGCAGCATTCCTCTCGTTTCGTTCTCCTCCTCGCCGGCGTGGCAGAACCCGCAGCGCTGGCCGCTGTCTGCCGGGCTGCTCCGGAGAGGGGACCTGTCCCGCTGAAACACCACTCAGATGTCAACAGATCGGACTCTCACGAAAGAAACTCAAGCGGCGGTCTGCACGGCTTACGTGCGAGGAGCTGTCCTCGTCTGCAGCTTGCGAGGAGGCGGAGCGACTTTCTTCTGACTGGCCGCGAGAGGCGACCTTGGCCCGGGCCTTCTCTAACCTCCCTCTGCCTCTGCTTTGTGGAGGCGAGGAGTCCGAGTCGTTGGCCACATCTCCTTCTTCTTCTTCGTCTAAGGATGATGCCAAAAGTTTATGAGACGTTTGCAGGCCGGCACCAAGATTTCCTAATATTTAAATATTACATTTCCAATGAAAATTGGGTTTTTTAACATTAAAATGTTTAAGATTAAAATTGCATTTTTGAGTATTTCTTTATTCAAATCTTTGTGAATCAGGAGCAGACAAATAAATGTTTGAAAAAAAATGGATGGAGTGAGGAAGACTCTGAAGCAATTTTCTAAAAGAACTCCTGCTGCTCTGCAGAAACGATCTCCCTAAAAAACTACACACGTTTTTTTTTATTTTGGCTAAAAACGTCACAATAATTAAAAGACCACCAGGAACACTTTGAAAATGCATCAAAAGATGATCAAAGTGGGATTTAAATTCTAAATCTATTCCAAAAATTAAACATCTTTGTTATTTCAGTTAATAAAAGGTAGAGCGAAGCTGCACAGAAACAAGGCGCCTCACCTTCAACGTCGTCCAGAGCAGCATCCCGATGTTTGCGACAGTAAACGCTAAAAGAGAGAGAACCCAGAAGCTTCATTCATAAACAGAAAACCGGTGAAGGTTTTTCAGCAGAACACGAGTCTTACAGGTAAATCCCTTGTGAGGGGTTCTCCTTGATCTGGGCTTTGTCCTTCATGGCGCAATAGTAGTGATACGTCCTTCTGCAGGTTTTGACGTCGCAGCCGATGGTGGCGCCCGGTCGGTGACATGACGAACACATCTGATGAGGGAGAGGACACGGGTGAAATGGGTCGACATTTGTGCATATGAAATACAGAAAAAAAAAAAAAAACATGAACAAAACTAAGAAATTCAGGAGATAAGCTTCGGGTTTAAGCTGAATATTTTTATATAAAAGCTTAGAGCTGTGATTTTATTTAAAGATTGATTTAAAGAAAAACGTTGTATAAAATGTGGCTCAAAGTAGGATGTTAAATGTGTTCATTTTAGTAGAAAAAAAAAACAAAAATGTAATTTCTATAATTATTTTAACCCATTCTACAGAGACTGTGTGTGCTGTATACATGAATGCTAATATGTTTATTCATGGTTAGAGACAATTATAAATAAGATTAAAAAAACACTTTTATTTATTTTTGAATCAAGCTATGAATTAATATCTTAAATAAATGTATCTGTATTTTCTTTTTCTTTAATTGCTTGCTTTCTTTGTTATTTATTGCTTTGCTGAAATCAATCAACCAAATGAAACTCAACTTTTTGGCTAAAAATCACACCAACAATAAATAAAATAGTAGAGTAACAATACACAAGTATTTTATTGCAGCTAAAAACAGGGCAGCGTTACATTGTTTAACTCATTTTTGTCTAAATGAGAAATTTAGATTCTGAGACGGAAAATTAGGCATTTATCCATTAAAAAGTAAATAAAATTCATTTTTCAGTCAAACTTAGACATGTGAAAATGTTTTTTTATTTTAATTGAGGAATGATAGGAAATACAGTAATTGAAGAAAACTTCAATGTAAAAAGTATCTTTTAGATAAGTGACCTTAAAAACACATAAAAAATCCTCACAATTTTTCTGGTTTATAATCTGATAACATTTTTTTTTTCAGTTTCTAATTAGAATTTTTTTAAGCTATTGGTAAACAGAACCTCTAGTAAATAGCAAAACAAAATGAATCAACATTTCAGCTTAATTAAGATGCAGAAGATGTGTGTTTGTTTGATTTTTTCTTTTTGCAATGATATGCATGAAAAGGCAAAAGCTATGAACAATTTCAATGTAATCCTCCTTTTCAAGAAAAAAACATTTTAAAACAAGACAACAGTTTAAACCACAAGTAAAAGCTTCCCTTAATATACATTTAAATAAAAACTTTTCATAGAAAAAAACTCAAGGATTTTTTATCCAGTGAACAAGCATCAATTTCTCTTTGTAAAACCTGAAAGAAAATGACATTAAACACAGGTGGAGAAAAGAAAAAGGGCCACAAACTTACCAATTTATTTCCCCTCTTGATCTCTTTTTTAACATCTTCAATGGAAAAGCCTCCGATGTTGTCACTGTCTGCGTGCGACGTGACCAAAGCTGAGGAGAAAAGCTGCAAAAAACAAACAAAAAAAAAACACAATCCAGAAAATATTAAGGATGCAAGTATTTACAGTAGTTCAAAAAATACAGTAAAAATAAAATCAATTAGCTTTAATTAATTTTGGTTTGTTAGAATTACAAATTTCTGACTAAAATGCACCACAAATAGTAAAAAAAACTTTTTTTTTTTAATCAGATAGTACTCCATTTGCTGCAATAAGATGATCCTATGTGATACAGGTTGTCTTTTATTTTGAAAGGGAATCACACAAACCTCTGTTGAAAATAGTAGTATTTTCGCTTTATGTGAATGTCTTATTTTTTGCCAAAAAGCAACAGTTTATTTATATATATGAAAATAGTAACATTAACATGGATCTTTAATTTTCTAAAGGGTGAAGTCAGACTTTGTTTCTCAGTAAGAAATCCACTCCAATGGCTCTTTAAGTATCGAAGGTTGCAGACCCCTGATTTACAATCTCAGTTCTAACAGTAATCTTTGGGTCACAGTTTTGTCTCGCTACTAAACATGAATTGTGTATTACGAAACAACAACAAAAAACTAAAATTTCAGAAAAATCCTGTATTTAATATGCAAGAAATTCTTTTAGTTGGCTTCAAACTAAGCCTGGTGTAATTAATAAAATAAGATTAAATATATTATAGTAAATATTAACAAACTACTGTATAGGGACGCAATGGTGTAAAATATAGGCTTCTGTTTTGAACATAAAGTTTTGGCATCCATAACAAAAATCAACTATTTTTAGCCTTGATTTTTGTTAAATCCTGCAGGGGTTTGATCATTTAACCCCACATGGAAAACAATAATTAGTAATTCATAAAACATTAAAAAAAAAAAGGTTTTTTGCCACTTGTAGGAAAGCTGGAAACATGCAGAGAGAGGATGGGATCTGCACTCTCCTTCCTTACCATGCACTTGTGGTGGGCTGCCACCTTCTGGCTGTCAGACACCAGGAGCTGGCCGCACTCTTTGTCCCGGCTGGTTCTGCAGAAGGCACACTTCTGTTGCCGCGTCGCAACGCCTTTCTTCTGCCCCGACATGACCAAAACGCTTTCCTGCGCTCTCAGTCTGAAAAAAAAAGAGAAAGTGTAACACTTTCCAGATAAGAATCACCAACAAAAAGTCTTATCTAATTACAAATCAAAAAGTTTCATTGACTTAAAAGTTTGACCGAGAAATTCCAAATTGAAGTCAGTTTTTTCCCATCAGATTGTTGGGCAAAAAGGAAGTTTAAACTATTACGTCAAACAAAGAAGGGCCAACTTGGAGTGTTTTCAGACTAAAGTTCTCACAGAGCAACTCTCAACATAAAACCCACACTTTCCGTTTTTATTCCAGATGTTCAGAACAATAAATCCCCATGGAATTAATTTCAAATGCTCCAAACCTAGAAAAGTGTCCAACATTTATATTGTTTTTGTTCTATTCTGTAGATGCTAAAAGCAGTAAACTTGAAGGGGAAAAACAAGGATTTCTGCACATTTTGCAACATATGTGATGATTTGCATGAACATTGTCTCCTTTTTCTGGTGCAGGACAGCTTTTCCGGGACAAACCCCCCCTGGTGAGTCCCCATTAGCCAGCAAAAATAGCTACCTTTTCACCTTAAATTGGCTTAAGAATTAAAATCAGTTTAAAATTTTAAACAAAAAATAATCATTTATACCAGATGAGAGCAAAAACCTGCAAAGATGTGCTGACAATCCCACCCTTCCAGGCTTATTTTGGATGAGGATTAAATTAGATTAGCTCCTTAGATGTCCAGAAAAGGAAAGTGGGTGTTTTTATTTAAAGAATAGAATAAAATAAAAGGACAATCGTTGTGTGCTGCGACGTCTTTCATTGAGAGCCATTACAGCCATGATAACAGGGCCAGGATTTCACTGCGGCGGCCACAGCAGCGCGCCTCCGCGTGCGTAAAATATGCGATGCACACCAAAATCAAAATAATAAAACATCAAATTTAAACCTTTCCACTTCCTGGTCTTTTTTTTACAGCCCGTCGCCACAAATCTGCTTTAAATTTTGTTTGAGAAAAGGACGGAATAAATCTAACGTGTCCCCCCGTTTCTCCGTCAAAGTTTTGAATTAAAGGGGGTGTGTGTCACTTTCTCCACCAAACTATCTTTGACTGAAAACTGCCTTCAAAACGAGCATCTCTACGCCCCGAATCTTCTCCTTAAGGCCTCATCGTGGTGGAAAATAAAAGCCCACGGAGGAGAAAAAAGGTTGCTTCTGCCTGTTTGTGTGTCCGACGAAAGCGGCAAAACTGCGATTATTTCCCTTTAAATGCGGGGAATTATCATGACAGGCGCGGGTCTTTGCGAACCGTTTCGAAGCAAAGAGCGCCATACGTGATGTAGCTCAGTGGAAAACGGCTTCTACGACAGAGAAAAAGACGGCCTGGAACCTACTACAGGCCACTAACCCGTCCCGCGAGGGTCCGAGCACGAGCGCGTGCTTCACTTCTTACCTGCTGGGTTCACCTTACGGCGCTAAAAAGACACAAAAGGGAGAAAACGGTTCCGGACAACGACTACGTTTCTTTCCGTCCTTCAGAAGTGATTGTGTGCTTTAGCTACGATCGGTAAGCTAGCCGCTAGGAGGCATAGCATCACTTCCGGCATAGCCCTTCACAATAAAAGCCGCCATAACAAAGGCATTATGCAATGTTTTTTTCACTAGAGCTTAAATAATATCACATTTTACTGCTTGTTAAGTCAGAAATCAGTGAGCACCTTCCGCCTACTCACTATTGCTGGAATTTACTCTTTGTCCAAATGTTAACTATCTCAAAATATTTATTTATGTTTGACACAGGGCACTAAAACTGGATAATTATGTTGTTTATAATATACTGTTTTTAAAATATCCCAGACATTAGTTAACATCTTTTTTTTTTTAATAATTATGTTTTTTAAAAGGGGTTAAAGTAGTGAAATGAATCAAATAGTAAAGAAAATGTTTGCGTTTGTCTTGATTCAATGATTCAATTTAAAATAAATATGTTGGATTTATGACTGAAGGGTCATGTATGGCACAATCATAATTATTTAGAGTTACTACAAGAAGCTCAATTTGGTGCAGCATTCTAAAATTGTTATGAATCTGATCCCTATAAACCTTTTTTGAAGGGAACAACTGACGAGAATGTGACTGTTATCTTTGATAAGACAGGGAAATTATTAAAACTACTGTCCCAAAAAGGAGTAATTAAAGAAAATTTACAAACTAAATATATTTCATATGAGAAGCAATTAAAAAAGGGAAGAAAAATCTGGGAATCTTTGCTTAGACTGTTGCCCCTACAACCAGGTTCTAAATGAGCGAAAAGATAATTAATGGATGCGTGGAAGAAATGATAAAAATTCAGTATGCCAACATAACTTCTGGACAAAAAAAGTTCTACGCCCTTTCATTTAAACGGAAAAATAAAAATAAAAAAACTTCAAGCAGTCTATTAACAAACAATCCTATCCAGATAACAAAACAAACAGCAACAAAACTGTTAAAAATCAATAGTTGCAGCCAATGGTAGCACATGGGTTTTTACAGGGCACTTGTCAAACTTTATTTTATCAACTTCCTTTCCGGCTGTCTTGTAAGTGATGGAAAAATGTTTTCTGCAAAACATTTCTACGTTTCTGTGCTAAATGCATCCACAGTTTTATGTAATTTATTATTTACACATTAATGCATGATGTTTATCTAAATTTCATTAAGGAAATATTCAGTCCTCTTAATTTCATGTCATTTTTTACATAAATCGAATGGAGTTTGATTTTTATTTAACTTTTAAAGGGAATACTGGGCCTTAAAAGTTTGAGATGACAAAAGTAATCATAATCAGCATTTAATATTCTAATTTTTATGTTTAATTTCTAATTTATAACTCTGCTTCTCACATATTTCTTCACTTCATGTTTTATCTTTTCTTGAGAATCTGGATTTGTTTGTTTTGTGATACGGCGCAGTCCGTTTTAGGTTCTTAATGAGAACCTAATGAGTTTCCACCCACACGAAAAAAGGTAAAGTCTAAAAACATACGCACCAAAGCCACAGAGGGCGTTCCTGGGTTTTTGTTCTCTTGAAGGTGATTGGCTGGATCTGCTGCCAATCATTCAGTCCGGCACAACATACCCGCCCAGCGTCCCCTGGATGAGAGGACGTGTGTATCGATAGAAAAAGAGAAGAACAGGGAAATGAAGTTGTCCGACGAGCTAGCACAGTAACTCTTTCTGCTAAAACCAGACAGCTTTCTGGAACGTCAAGTCTAATAAAAATAGCTACAAATAAACGGGATTAAGTCGCTATGGTTATCATTAGTTAGTTAATGTCGGACAGCTACCGGTCTCAGATAACGTTACATACTTTTCACAGTAACGTTACGCTGAATCCAGAAAGTGGGGAAAACTTGCTACCCTGCTAACTAACCTCGAACTTCCAAGGCTTCGTCAACTTCAGAGCTGGTCGTTATTCGGTGAGTGTCACGAGCGTGAGCTAGCTTTTTTTGTTGGCTGTACTTTCCATGGCCCTCAACGTCAAACTGGGATCTGTCATTTAGTTTGCCCGTTTTTCGCCGCTGCTAACTAGGTCATAAGCTAGCTTAACTTTCCTGATAGGTTTGAAATGATATTTCAAGAGTAGCAAATAGCGCTTGAACAATACTCGTAGTGCTTTTGAAGTTATATTTTTTTTAATCTAGCACGATTTTTAAAAAATCGCATTTAATTGGTACATCGTGAACTCATTAAAGTGTCGCTACCTTCGCGCTAACATTTCTGCTTAAAAATGCTAACCATATGCCGCTAATAACTGTAGCCGACTTTTATGCTTGGCATTTGGGATGTCCGTCCTTCAAAAAATAAAAACTATGTTTTAAAAATATAAATGTATAAGTCTTCACAAGCGATGTAGCCACGGACGGATCCAATGTGAGTACATCCACGAGCACGGGCGTTTGAAGGGGCCCCCCCACTCATCCCAGCATTGCTTACAGCTAAAGTGAAAGTGACACAAACAACTTCTGGTCGTTTCATTTCCCTCTGTGTAGTTTACATGCTTTATGTGGTTTTTTTTAAGGGTATGTTGATGTGTTTTTTTGCTTTGTAATCTCCCCTGGTTTTAAAATAATGGTTGCTGTCACATTTTTTCTATTCAAAATAGTGTTCATATTGATTTAGCATTAAATAGGTCTAGAAAAATGACTCAATCTTCACTTAAACAATGAAAAAAATGATTTATCAAATGCAAGTTTTGATTTTTTTTCTTTTAGTAAATTAAATCTAATAAAGATACAAATTACTTTTGTAAAACTATTGGTTTAAGCTAACATTTCAAATCAAACTTTATTTATAAAGCACATTTACTTCCCCGAGGCAGCTCATAGTCCCTAAAAGTGGGTAAAACAAATCAATATTTAATATATTTGTGTAACATTTAATAGGGTATGAAGTATTTTGGCAGGGATATGTCTTAAAGTTTTTTTTTTTTTACTTTATGCATTGTATTTATTCACCAAACCAGAATTTCTGCCTTGTTCTGACCCTATAATTTTATTACCTAGTTTTTTTTATCAGTAAAAAAATATTTTAAATGTTTTTTCAACTATGTCGACTGTAATATGTAAAGTGAAATTTGTAAATTTACTCTCCTTGTTTCACAGTATTAACCACTTTATACATTTGTTGTAAGTTGACATAAGTCTAGCTTGTTTTTGATTTTAGGCAAAGCTTAAAATATTGAGGAAACAAGCTGGAATAGTACACAGAATATTCTTTTTTTAAGATAATTAGACCTTAATGACTCACCTAGAAGATATCTTCTCAGTGAACCTTTAAAGTCCAGCTTCTCTAAAGAACAGATTCCTGTGATAACATAATTTAATGACAGAATCTTCACAGATAAACTGGAACGGTTGTTGTTTTAGTTGGTAAAAGTCACTCTGTTCTTCATGTTGGATTGGACCACAAGATCACCGCGATCCCTGCTGGACTTGTTCTGGTTATGGACTAAAGGGGGATTTGTGATCAATGATTAAAAGATGCAAACAAAAAAAATATTAGATATGATTCAAAATGTAAATATTTGCAACTATCATCATTGAATTAGTTCAGTTTCTTTTGACATGATCTTGTCTTAAGTCCATTGAGGCATTGTTTTTTTGTTCATTCCACTCTATTTAAATGGGTTATGAGAAGTAATCCTGAGTAGTTTCTTGGCTGTAATCTCGGTGTTGAGAAGCAGAGTCGTTTTGGAGAATCAAAGAGGAATTTCGGTGAGGCAGCTGGACTAACAGCTTTTGAGAAAAGGGGACTGCCAGGGGAGAAGCATTTGAGATGGTTTAAAACATGTCAACGTAACTGGAGCAAATATCATTTTGAAAACGGCGTTTTACACATTTTTAATGTTTTACCCTGGTCATTACTACTTAGAATTATGTATTTGATCATTGATTTGTGTTACTGTTGTTTTATGGTGAATTTTTCAGTTGTGATTGATTAAAAGTTGAATAAAACTTTATTTAAATAGTAAAATTCTGTCCTGTGAATCTCTTTAGAGGAGAGCATTTTCCTGATGCTCATTCGTCGAGGTTGAACAGGTGATCTTTTGTGTTGCAGTGGTTTGATCGATCACCTGCCTTCAGTCATGCCTTTTCCCTTCGGAAAGTCTCAGAAGAGCCCCGCTGAAATAGTGAGGACTTTGAAGGAGAATGTCGCCTCCCTGGAAAAACTGGATGCTGGGGACAGCAAGAAGTGTGAAAAGGTCAGGAATCTTTCTCATCATGTGAAAAAAATGCCTTTCTGAATTGGATCAAAATCCAGTCATGGTTCTTGTGGGCTTTCAAGATTGCAGAGGAAGCTTCCAAGAACCTCGCTTCCCTGAAGGAGGTGTTATGTGGAACAGGCGACAAGGAGCCTCAAACCGAGGCCGTGGCTCAGCTCGCACAGGAGCTGTACAACACCAACCTGCTGATCGCTCTCATAGCGAACCTGCAGAAGATCGACTTTGAGGTGAGGTTTCTTCTCCGGCTCCAGGAATGTTTGACTTAAATAAACTGCTGTATTTGCTTTAATTACCGCCTCTTGTTCTTCTCCAGGGAAAGAAGGATGTGGTTCAGTTGTTCAGCAACATTGTGAGACGCCAGATCGGCACTCGCACACCCACAGTTGAATACATCTCTACACACCCAGAGATCCTCTTCATGCTTCTGAAAGGGTGAGTAGTGCAGGAATTTGATATGTGATCTTAAACAGACCTGACTGAGCCACTTTGGTTCACACAGGTCTCTATTTAAATGAGTCAAGAATTGAAATAGTTTTTCTTTACTCAGATAGTTTGAAATAGAGACTTGAAAACATTTCCACATGTAAATAATTCAGTCTACTCTTTAATTTTTAAATAAATTGATGAAAATTTGTTGTTGTTGTTGTTACTCGTTAGTCAAAAGTTGCGTTCTAAGCATAATTTGGAAAATCACTTTTTTTTTTTTTGATTATATATGTCTTAAGGCTATAAAACTTCTCACTACACATTTAATACACTTTTATCAGACAGACATGAACATTGTCTTTTTTCAAAGTTCAAACCTGTAAATGTAAAAAAATAAAAGAATGCTAAATGTTGCAAAAGAAAATCAGCTAAACGGTGAACTGTAGGTGTGGAAAAATAGTACATTGGCAGTATTGATAGATGAACAACCCCTAAAGTCCCTTAACATGTTAATCCATTCTGATGCATCCACTGGTAGACAAGTAGATCCATGAACGTCTTTGTTTTCCTCGTCCGAGCTGGCATCTGGCTCCAAACTTTTTTTAGACTAAAAACGTCATAATCATAATTAAAAGATCACTTCTAAAGTAGATCAAAGATGATCAAGTGTCTTTAAGCCCTTAAAACCGGAGCTGTAGCTGATATTTAACACTATAAAGTAATAAAGAGTGTGTGTTATTTCCTGCTGCTGGTGACAGGGTTTAGCTACCTTCACACAAGGATGTTTGTTCTGCACCAGAGTCCTCTGAAGGTCAGCTGAAAGCTCCAAACCCGTCTGAGAGTGAGGCTTTGCTTCCCTGGCAACTAAACTTTGGTGCAATTTAGCAATAGTGGGAATGAACCGGTACTGTCCAGCAGTCCAAAGGAAATGAGAGGAACGCAATGTAAACGTGATTTCAAATATCTTGTAGTTATTTGAGGAAATGGTTTGAAAAGGTGAAATTGCTTATCTAATAATCAGAAAAGTCGATGATTAAAGATGGCGCCTGGATGACATTTTTAAGGTTTCTTTTGCTCAAAATGTTTGAACTAAACCAAATTTGCAAAGATGAATAAACGATCAACTAGCTTCACACATCAGTTTAGCTGCACTCTGTGTTTACCACAGAAATGAGTTTGAATTCTGCATTTATGTGTTTATTGAATATCCTTGTGCACTCTGTGGTGTCTATAAACCTATGGAACAGATAGATTCATCAAACTGAAAATTCAAAGCATTTTATTGTGAGGCAACACGACCAACAAACTGGTTATAAAGATTTGGTTCACTTCCTCCTCTCCTGGATTTGCAGAAAAACATTAATCTGTCTTTTTCAGAGGTAATGGTGTCTGTAAACTCGTCGGTGTTTCTCCACCTGGGCCGTCTCAAACCCTCTGAGAGGAACACGCAGGAACTTGTTGCTCTCGCCTCTGGGTTACACATGTCGATGAGCTCACAGATAGTAGAGAGCAGGTTTCACCGCTTTGAAAATCCTCAGCCTTCACTGCCCACTCGCAGCAGCTCTGTTTTGGTTACACAGCGTCGGTGTTGACCGTTGTGCCGGCGGATGAAACGCAGCCTCAGCCAGCCGCCGCGGCAGGCTGACGGATTTCTGCTGCTTTTGTTTTTGAACCCAAATCTGAAAATGTCACATCTACAAAGACGACCTTTGGGTTTGATTGTCTGAGGCTAACTTCAAAAAGCTGACATTTAACGCTCACGTGGCAGATTATTCTGCACTTCCTTACCGTGTGAGGTGAATCGTCTGTCCCTCAGACACTAAAACAACCTCGTCACACATGGCATAGCCCAACAGATTAAGTGTTTCTAATGACTTTTTAGGGCCTGTTTCTTACTGCTGTGTAACTTTTTAATAGTGGGTGTGTGATGATGCCTAATGTCTCTTCTGACGTGTCTGAACCCGTGCAGATACGAGAACCCGGAGGTGGCTCTGAACTGCGGCATGATGCTGAGAGAGTGCCTGCGCCACGAGCCTCTGGCCAGGACGGTGCTCTACTCCGAGGATTTCTTCTGCTTCTTCCGTTACGTCGAGCTCTCAACCTTTGACATCGCCTCTGATGCCTTCGCCTCCTTTAAGGTACCCGTTCCTACTCCCGTAGAAAACGTCTATCAAATCGGATTTAACTGGACTTCTATGTTTCTAATCAGGATCTTCTTACAAGACACAAGATTATGTGTGCGGATTTCCTGGAGAAAAATTATGACAGAGTGAGTTTTTCCGACTGTTGTTTCAAAACAGATGATCCTGCTGGTGCTCACTGCTCTCCTCAAATGTCTCAGGTGTTTACAGATTATGAAAAGCTCCTGCATTCTGACAACTACGTCACCAAGCGGCAGTCTTTGAAGGTACTCCCTCCTGCTCTGTTGAATCGAAGCCACAGTTTTATCTGTTCATTTTTCAATATTTACTCTTTCTTGTAGCTTCTCGGGGAACTTCTCCTGGACAGACACAACTTCACTGTTATGACCAAGTACATCAGCAGGTCGGAGAATCTGAAGCTGATGATGAACATGTTGAGAGATAACAGCCGGAACATCCAGTTTGAAGCCTTTCACGTCTTTAAGGTGAGCATACAACCCTGAACCTCAAGCCCACTCCAATGAAAATCATGTTTGGAGGACATTTATGAAAGAATGTAAGATTAAAACCGTGATGGATCGGATGAAAACCAGCAGCTTGTGACGATGGGTCCCCGCTAGAATTCTGATGCTGCATTCACACCAGACACGATTCGATCTGCGGGTTTCAATGTTACGTCAACGTACAGACGCCATCTGAGATCCTGCCATGTGATTTGGGAGCCAACCAATCAGGGATTCTGCTTCTGGCACATGAGATTTCTAGTTACTAAACAGGAATTATGACAATTCTGTGTAACTTCTACAGTGAAATGTCACTTTACAGATTAAACAATGAACACTTTAGAGACACTTTAAACTTTGTGGACTTGTGACCTCATCTGATTTTTTTGTTGTTGTTGTTGTTGTTTGCTCCTGATTCACAACGATTTGAATAAAGAAATACTCAGAAATGCAATTTTGAGCTTAATTTTCTTTATAAATGTCCTTCATCATCAGAAAAAATGCTACAAGAAAATGTAGAAAATTTAGTCTTTTATGATTGCTATTTCCTCCCGTCTGAAATCTTGAACTTGAAAACGTCACCAAACGTACCCCCACATCTGTCCCTCGCAGGTGTTTGTTGCCAACCCCAACAAGACTCAGCCCGTGCTGGACATCCTGCTGAAGAACCAGACCAAGCTGGTGGAGTTCCTGAGCCACTTCCAGACGGACAGATCCGAGGACGAGCAGTTCTGCGACGAGAAAAACTACTTGATCAAGCAGATTCGGGATCTAAAGCGACCCACCACACCAGAGGAGCCTTAAAATAAAAGTCCCTACTGGGTCAAAGTGAGTCCAAGAACACGCGTTAAGTTTTGAATTAAAGTATAAGATATAGGGAAACATGTTAAAATTACTCTCTTGGCTTTCTGGTTTGATGCAGAGGTGATTCAACCCTCAACCTAAATGGGCCAAGATCCTGTTATTTAATCCTCAGAGCTTCTTATTTCATATAAGTGAGATTTCTTTCCTCAGTTCTCGTGAAGTCGGACCTTAAACTGTTACTTTTCCACACGTATTGATGCTGGTGGAAACTCCTAAAAACAGCCTCTGACACGTTCATGAACGCCACATTCTCCATATTGTAGAGATTGAAATGCTGTTGAGAGTTAAATATATTATTTTTCTATTATATTTTCCTGGTGAACTGCTTACTTTACCTGAATGCTTAGGTTTGCTTCATTATTTGCCTTTTTATTGTTTTTTTTTTTTGTGCGCTGAGACTCGAGCGGCCTTTAGAAACGCGGGCTTCATAGCGGCCCGCTCAGCACTCGGTGTGCTTTTGCAGAAGTCAGGATCGACTTCTGCAGCGCTAGCGTTCGCAGAAGGCAGCGGGGAGCCGATCAATTCAGTTTTTTGAGGCTGTGCCCCGCACCGCTTAAATGACTGAAACGGAGAGAGAGGATCTGCCACCCCCCCAAAAACCATCTGGTCGATTGATCCGACCGGACGAGCTCTAAACATGAGGGTTACATAATAAACAGTAGAGCAGTAACACTCACAAACATGTAGAGCGGAAGTGACGCTTAATGTGGTGCAGGTTTTGGCTGAAGCATTTCCCCTCTGCCTTCATTACCCAAACAAAAGCCTGAAAGTGGCGTTTAAATGTACAGTCTTTAAGCATATACCTCATGGAGTTTGCAAATGCTGTGTCCTCTTTTATTTTTTATTTTCCTACTTGCTCTCTTATGCAGAATATTTTATTAAACGGCAGAAACTCCTGTGCAGATTCAGACATGAGAAGATTGGACTTGAACAGGAAGTGCAGCCTCGTTTTTACAAAATAAAGCCAAATTTTCTTTTTTTTTATTTTTTTTTAAACGTGTTCTGGAGGGTTGAGACGACTATGAATCTAAGTGTAGTTGTTTGTAATAAAGTTTAACTTATTTAAAGCAATTTAACGGATAATCATAATTTCTAATTAAACCAAAGTCAAAATGGAAAAAGTGGTTTTATTTTTTTAAATGACTGACTTTTAGACTGTGATGTAAGACGAATAAAAAGGTCAGGATCAGTTATCTAAATAATTGAAATAACTGCAAATTTGTGGCCCAATTTCCATTTTTTTTTTAAATAATTCTTTGTTTTGTTAAAATAAACATTCCTAACAAACTGCAAAGTGGTTTTAGTCAAAAGCGTTTGACATCATTTTTGCTTTAAAGCCTATTACTATTTTTTTTAAATAGCATTTGGGTTGTAAATATCTGTACTAATGTGGAATTTGAGGTCAGTCCTGACATGCACTTTGGTGTTCACAGCCGGCCCACCAGAGGGCGCTGTTGACAACAACTGGCACCTTGAATTAGTTGTACAGAAACCGCATTTTTGAAGCCTTAACTCTTTAATCCCACACATTATTATTATTATTATACAGACACAATGATTGGTTATTATACTTCACAATTATTCAAGTTTTCAGTATTTTGGTTTTAATTCTTCATTTTTGTTTCTACTTTGCTGCGTTTCCTTTTTTTCCCCTATATTCTTTCCACACTGGATGTTTTATTTACCATAGGAGCGATTTAAAGTGTACATAGCTTCATAAAGGATAATTAAAGTGTGAAAGAATTCTTGCAAATAAAATGTTATTGCAACTATTTTGTGTGTGTGTTTTTTTTATTATTATTATTGTCATTTTAATTTCTTGAAGGACAGCAGCAGTTTTAATTTAATCTGGAAACAATATCAGTCTGTAAAGTGATGCTCTTCCATTATTAAAATGTTATCTATCTGTTTTCATTGTATTTTAAATTGAAATTTAGTAATTATTAAACCATATTTTTAGGACTTTAAAAATATAACACAAAAGTTTCACCTTTACTGAATTATTCTGGAGAAAGTCACTCTTTTTGTTAGTATACTAAAAAAATATGGTTAGTCCAAGATATAAATATAACTTTTTAAAGATTATTTTGGGGGAATTGGGAATACTTGAACTGTGAAATTGCAAAATAAAGACTACCGTACCAAATATTAATGGTTTTCTCAGGTGTCCAAATGCTTATTTGCAGCAGTGAAATAAAAAACATTAAAAAAAATCATACAATGTGATTTAATGTCTCTCATAGTGGACATGCAACCCCTTAGATATCCCCTAAAGGATTTAAAAGGGGGAGAACTTGCAAAATGACTGAGTGCCTAAATACTTAGTGTATGTATGTATGTAAATATTTGTATATTTGGCCTGCAAAGAGTAAATAAAAGAGAAAAATTAATAATAATGACAGGAATCTGATAAAATTGCTATTAAATGTAATTACTAAATATGTTATTGGATGATAATAGTATTGCAAAGTACTTTTACTTTAACATATTTGTATTTTATTTTGCGTAAACTGTGCTAGAACCTTCCAGTCCAGTCTTCCTCCTCCATTATCTGCGTGCGTCGTCTCCACGCTCTAAGCTGGCCAGGACCTCAGCAGACGGCCCAGTGGGGGCAGGGTTGCAGAGTGGGGGGTTACAGGTCACAAACCCTCGTGCGCTTCCTTCCCTGACCCGCTCGAGGCTGCAGCTCCACGTCGGATCCAGATGAATGGACTTTTTTTTCTCTGAAAATATGTTTTTTCTATTTTATTTATTTATCAAGTCTCACCGCGTGCGCGCTCAGAGGACTTTCTGGACGCACCAGAGGATTTGCGTCCGCCCCCACCCCCACAAAGAGACAAACAAAAACAACAACAAAAAGAAGATGCTCCCGCAATCTTCATGCATGACAGAACTTTTTGTTTGGAGCGAGAAGGAGGCAGCAGGCTCCCTCCATGGTGAGGCGCAGAGAGTGGAGGAGACGGAGCAAAGCGCGCACGGAGGTGAGCTCACCGCTGCTTTTATTGGCTTTTATTTACTCCACAGACACGCGTGCGTGAATGAGCGTCAGAGTGCAGCTTATTTGCAATTTCACACGAGTTTTCATTCATCTGGAGGAGCAGCTCCAGGATCTCCAGACGCTTTAAGTCTGTGCGTCCAAAGCGCACAGTCTGCGCCAAAATTAGGAAAATGAGCTTAAATCACCAAAAACGGAATTCATTTTAATAATTAAGCATCTCAAATCTTTTTAGCTCATGCATAAACCCAAACTATGTTATGTTTTCAAACATTTTCTGATAAAGTTCTTTTTTTTTAAAATGGAGCTTCATAAGTTTAAACTCCGCCCACTCAAGCTCGTGGAAATTTCCCCCAAAAGTGGCACATGTCACGAGGAACGCCCTGCCTTTGAGTCGAGTAACGACTTACTCAATTACTTAAAAAAAAAAAAAAACATTAAAACAATTATAGTTTCCTTCATCCTTCTTTTTAATAGCTACAAAAATCTGGTTTCATCTGAGATTTTTATTTTATTCAATTTATTCTAAGGAATTAATTATACTGCCAAAATTGATTTCAATTTACAAGCTCGTTTTTATTACAATTTGCAATAGTTTATTGAATGTTGTTTCATTTTTTTTTATTCAAACCCTTTTTTTAAGTTTATAAAAAAGTATTTTTACTTTACCGTGTGATATAATAAATGTGCAATATTTATTAAAAGTTTGAATTCTCACATTAAAAACATTTTTTTTTCAATTTAAAATAGAAATGGAAGAGTTTTTTGATTGCATTTTCAAAGTGAATATCTAATTGATTTGATGAATTGAATTTTTAAACAACTTTTTTTGAATTGTGTTAATAAATATTTACCAAAAAAGGAAATTATTGAAAGATTTAATCAAATTTGAGTCTAATCTTCATCCACTTTGACTGTAAAACCACATTTACAAATTTTACAGTCAGACAGTAAACCTATTCTTTGTAAAGCAAAGTTCTTTATTTTATTAAAGATAAAAAATGGAAAATTAGTTTGAAATAATATAGAAAAGCTAAAGTTTATTTCACCAACTGGAAGCAGCAAAAGTCTCTAATAATTCTGTACATTTTTTTTGTTACCCATCAGTAACTTTCTGTCATAAAAACTTCAACCAATACTCCTTTGTATTTATGTCTGTTTTATGTCAACTTAGACAGAAAACATGTAAATATTAATCTTTTTTTCTGTGTTTTTCTTGAGTAATATCTTTTAAGATAATATTCCTTCTTTTTGTATACATTTTATGCAATCCATCAGTAAAAGTTTCTGCCACAAACATATATTTATTATTTATTTTTGTTTTCCTGCTTTAGACTCAAAAATGTAAAATGATTTTCAATTTTTTTCCCAACACTTGTCTATTTTTCACTTCTACTCAAGTAATATCTTCTTGAAGCGAAGTTACTCTCACTTTAGTACAAATTTTGGATCCTTTACTGACATTAATCAAACCCAGCTGGATCTAGTCCTGCTACATCAAGTTGTGGAGTTGACACTGAAATAATGGGTCCAGCTTTTTTGGCTAAATTATGGTTAAAAAGTCGTAAAATTAATTAAATTTCCATGAGTTTATCTGTGTTAATAAGTTTAAAAACTTTACTGTCTGTTGGGGAGAATTTGACCTTTTTTCTGATGTTTAGTGAATCAGAACTTCATCCAGATCATCTCTGCTCAGCGTTAAACAGCATTAAAGTGAGTTCATATGAAGATTTTATTTTCTGGATCTTTTAAAGCTTTAAAGCGTTAGAAAATAAGGAATAAAAAACGTAATTCATGAACCTAACAGAGTATTTTTACACCAGTTAGTTTTAGGAGAACTATAAAAAGTTAAGAGTGGGTTAAAGGGATTAAAAGACCAGACGTTTTTTTTAAAAACTGTTTGAAAAAAGATAAATATTGGGAGAGGAAATTGTTAGGATTAATGAGTTTAAAAAAAAGTCTAGCTTCCAGGTGGTGGAAGGTTCATTATTTGGGCTCATTTTACAGCAAGAGTTCCTTAAATGTCCATAAATGCTAATGTAAAACATATTGTTTTTAAATAAGCTGTAAATTAACAAAAAAAGCTCAGAATTATTAAAAAAAAAAAATTTTTTGTTCCAATTCATGAATTCATACAGCTTAATTCAGAAAAAATGTCTTGCCTCTTTTAGATAATAAATTATCGAGTGTATACAGATTATGCACATTTTAGCTTAGTTTTTGTTAAAAATAGACAAATATATACTGTGTATTGCGTATTTGTACAAGAGAGTATTAAGGCCATCATAAAACTGGATTAATAAAAACATTTAGGAGAATACAATTGTAAAATTTGAGAAAAAATGATAACTTTCGGATAATACAGTTGTAAAATTATGAGATAAAAAGGTTAAAAATTTACAAAAATTAAGTTGCAAAATTATGGGGAAAAGCTCAAAAATGTACAAGAATAAAGTTTTAAAATTATGAGCAAAAATATAAAAAATGTACAAGAATTTAGTTTTCAAATTATGAGGAAAAGGGTCAAAAATTTACGAGAATTAAGTTTTAAAATTATGAGCAAAAATATAAAAAATGTACAAGAATTTAGTTTTAAAATTATGGGAAAAAGCTCAAAAATGTACAAGAATTAAGTATTAAAATTATAAGCAAAAATATAAAAAATGTCCAAGAGCTGAGTTTTGAAATTATGAGAAAAAGGTTAAAAAATGATGAAAATTAAGTTATAAAATTTGAGAAAAAGTTGTAATTTTTATCAGAATAAAATTGTAAAATTATGAGAAAAAACAAAAAAAAAATTACAAGCATTAAATTGAAAAATTATAAGAGAAAAACTAAAAAATGACAAGCATTAAGTTGCAAAATTATGACAAAAAAAGTCATAGCTTTACTAGAATAATCCCGTAGATTTACAAGTAAAAGAGTCAATATTTTGCAACAATTAAAGTTATAATTTTCTAAGTGGTGAACGGAGAATTTACGAGTTTAAAATCATACATTTATGAAGCAAAAGTCTTTTTACCAAATAAAATAGAAACAACCCAAAAAAAGTAGAAAGGATTGTTGCAGATCGATTCTAATACACATTAATGGATGATTTAGTCTGCATGTAATGTGGATAGAGGCTTTCACAACCAACTATATTTTTAAAAAAGCTTTTTCCTTGTTAGATTAAAGCTTTATCTCATAATTTTACGACTTTATTCATATATATTCTTTAATATTTTTTATGGTGGCCCTTAATGTGAATCTGAGGATGTTTTGTGTAAATAAATACATTTCTGATTAAATAAATTGTCTTTATTCCAGTGGTTCTCTGGCTGTATGCAGTGTAACTCTACAGATGCTTTTTTTTCCAGATGCTGCCTCCAGCGTTGGTGTATCCGGAGAAGAAAACAATCCTGCATCCTCTCCGACCTGTTGTACTGCCCTCCAGCTAAGGTGCATCTAGTGTAGCTAGTGAAGAAGTTCAGGATCTACTGCCCTAGTTGCTCCTTTTAGCTGGAGGGTTTGTTCTTTCTTTCCTGAAAGCATCAAACCCTGAAGATTTGAATATTTCTCTGATCAATAGTTTGCATGTCCTCATTCCGTTTCTCCATCCCTGCTTCCTGAAGCTGAACCTGTTCTGGGCCTGGCAGTTCAAAAGTGCTCACAGTGCAGATAGTGAACACAGAGCTACTGCAGTTTGTGCACTTCATGCTTTGCAGGTCCCCTCCCAGGAGGCCTCGTCCCGCCTCAGAGTCCACCCTGGGCTGGGTTTACGGTGAGTTTTGTTGGTTTGCTGTCAGCTTCGTTTGGTGTTTGCTGTGCAAATCCATGCAAAGCTCTCTGTACCTGAGGCTCACCGGGTTGTTTTATTCTTCCCTGGTGGGAACTTTGAGGAAGAGACGTCTTGACGCTTCAGGGACAGAAAGAAGCTTTTATTCTTTGTTGTTGAAGTTGCTAAAAGTTACTTACTGTCTTGTTTTTTGCACATTTTCAATGCCAAGTTAGAAATTGCTTAAGCTCCCGGTTTGATGTTCTTTGATTTACCATAACTTTTTAACCGTTAACGCGATGAACGTAATTCCAGGAGATTTGGAAGCAGAGAAAAGTGATTTTCTCTGCTTCCAAATCTGCTGGAATTACATTTGTTGTGTTAACGATTGAAAAGTTACAATGTGTTAAGGAAGTGTGTGTTATTTAAACATCATCTGTAATGTTAAAGGGTTAATTTACCTGAAAAATAAACCATAAATATTCTAGAACCTCCACAAAGGTCTAGAATCTTCTTCTTTAAGCTACAAGCTCTGTAGTTTTTCCCATGTTGGAGATTGTTGGAGATGTTTCTGATTCTGTGGACAGGTGTCTTTTCTACAGGTATTTAGTTCAAACTGTCTTAATTTCAGATCATAGATTGATTGGGAAAGTCAAACTGATCTGTCCTGTAAACCGGAACTCTTAATGGTTACGGGATCAAATCTTTATTTCTCTCAATGAAATGCAAATAAATGTATAAAAAAATATTTGAAGTCAATTTCTTAACTTTCTAATCTGGATTATCTATATGAATCTACCATTACCATAACAGAATATCAATTACTTTTTAGTGGGAAAAAAATCACCAAAGGTTTAAATACTTATTTCATCTGTGTTATTAAATAAATGTCCCTTTTTCCCAAAATATTATAATGTTATGTTCCAATATGTTATGTTATATAATACATCATTTTTTTCAGTGTTATGTTATTTTCTGTTACATAACATATCAGGCTATATTTTGGTATATTACATTACACTATGTTATATACTGTAACATAATAAATAATGTTATTTTACATAATAATTTAGACTATTTTATGTTATTCTAGGTTATATCTTATGTTACTTTCAGTAGTATAATAGGGTATGTTATTTGTTGTTACAATATTTTAAGTAATATATTAGACTACAGTATGTCGTATTGTTTTATTTAATATTAATGTGATTAATTTTAATTTCATATGTAAATAATCATGTATCGTATTGTGCATCACACGTTCATCATATGCATCGTATTACGGATTGTATTGTCTATTGTAAGGTACAATGTATTGTTTATTGTATCGTGTATCGCAGTGCGTATTGTATCATATCATATATCATAACTTATCATGTAGGGTTACTATAAACACTATTATAAATTATGTTTTTGTGCTATGTAATATTTTAGGCAACGCTGTTTGATGTTTTATTATGTTATGTAATAAATGATGATATGTTACACTACATAATATATTAGGGTATGTTATTTCACATTCTTCTATCTTATTTTACATTATTGTTTATTACATTATTGTATGTTACGTTATCTTATATTACGAAATGTTATTTTACATGATCTTATGTTATGTAAACTTAAGTTATGTCATCGTAAGTTACATTTTCGTGTATTACGTTATGGTATGTAACGCTATCTCATGTTGCGTTATATCGTGTTAATGTTACGCCCTCTAATGTTACACCATCAAATGTTTTGCAATCTTATGTTAAACTCTCTTATGTTATGTTATCTTTAGCTATGTTGTCTTATTCTACGTCATCTTACAATATGTTATCTTTTACGTTTTCTTACGTTATGCTGAGTTATATTTTAGGTAATAATATTTCTCAATATTATATTTCCTTACCTAGCTCAACAAATTGTTATATTAGTTTACTTTGTTACCTTTTGTAAAATATTAGGCTATATTGTTATATTAAATTATATTATATTAAATTATGTTATATTATATTATGTTATATTATATTATATTATATTATATTATATTATATTATATTATATTATATTATATTATATTATATTATATTATATTATATTATAAAATTGTTTTAATGTTTGGTTTTCTGGTGTGTTCACTAACTGAACACTAGAGGGCACCATCCGAGCTTTGATGGTTCTGGATGTAAAACAGTTGAACTGCGGAGATTTGAAGGAAAAGCTTCAAACTCTTGAAAATCTAGAACATAAAAACCTTAAAGCTTTGTGTGAATCCTGCAGCCCTCCTGCTGCTGTTCTACAGTCACTTCCTCCTGCATGATTTTCTGCAGCAGCAGTTGCGTTTGCATCTAAATTATGCGCCATTCGTACCCTCGCTGCAGCTTATTACACGCAGTGCAATTCATCTCAAATGACAGCAGCCCGCGCAGCGCATCCGTCCAGTCGCGCACACCCACTCGTGGCCGCTGTCGCAGCCCACATCAGCAGTTTACACGGGGGTTGAGATCTTTGCGCGCTCAGCCGGTGGCTCAAAGGGGCGCGCGCTTCCCGTGAGCGCGCACGAGCATCCGGGGCCCCATCCATCAGCGCAGAGAGCTGATTCGGTGCCGCGTAAGTGAAGGAGTCATAAGTTCCAGCCGGCGGCGTGCGTAATGAGACCCTTGGAGCAGCGCAGGGAGAGATGCTGACCCGCGCGGAGCCGGGAGATGCGGCTTCTTCACGCCAGCGCAGGCGCGGAACCCTCCTGTAACTTTTGATGCTGCTGAAGTTTACCGTTCGTTCGCCCTCACGTCCGCCTGCCATGGTTAAGGTTTGCTCGTCAGCGCGCGGAGCGCTCCTCCTGTGCGCCTTCCTCCAGCTTTTCCCGCTCCCCGGCGGACAGGTGCCAAACTGCCAGGAGGTCCGCGCAGTCTTCCACTCCCTGCACCCCGGCTCCAAGTGGGTCCCCGAAACCCCGGTGTCAGGTAACCCTCATCCACCTTGTTTTCCTTCAGTTTTTAGAATTCCCTCTTCATGCTCACCCCCTAAAAAAAACCTCTTGATGTTGCAGCTCACATAAATCAATGAGTTCTATTTGACTCCAACATGAAACAACCCTCCTTCAGAGCAGACTTCGATTGGAGGACAGATGTAAACATCTCCCTGCAAAGCGTTTGTTTGGTGGGTCCTGCAAACTTTCATGCTTCTCCTCCTTCAGGAGGTGATTAATAGTCATGTTCAGATCGGTCTCTCTGCAGCTTCGCCTCAGCAACACCTCTCAGAATGTAAATCAGAGGAGTGATCTGAATTCTGATCCAACAAAGAGATCTCAGCCTCACTTTTCTGTTGAATCATTTCAAATAAATGCATGTTTTTGACAAAAATATGCTCTGAAGAGCCTGTTGCTCTCTGATTCAAAGTGCATAAAAAACAGTTAGTGTCTTGTCAGCACCAGGAAACTCTCCAGGTTAGGAAAAAACATCTGAAAATGATCCATAAAACCTGTTTCTGAGCTGATGTTCAGTTTACATGACAGAGTGGAACAAATCATTCAAGCAAAGTGAGATGCAGAGTACGCTTTTCCTGGTAAGGTCTCCACACGACTCATCCTCTAATCGCAGCACCTTCCATCCCAACCGTCAAGCATTTTATCTTCCAGCCAAAAAATATTGAGCTGAAAGGGATGGGAGGCCATGCTGCCTGCAGCTGGACACCCACAGTTTGCAGGAAATCAACGCAAATACTTGCAGAGACAAAGTGAGAAGCAGGAAAATTAAAGAGAAAAAAATCAATTTTCAGACTTTATTTTCTCCCACAGACAATCATCAGAGATTGTATTTCCTTTGTGCTCTGCTTGAAAAGAAAGAAGCTTCTTTTTGTGTCAGAAAAGGTTAGAATGTTTTAATTTTTTTATCACCAACAAGTGCCAGGAGTGGATCGTTTCTGCTTGAAATAAAGGAAAGTTGTCAGAACAAAAGCTGTGAATATTTTTATTTTAATCCAGTGAGAAAAAAGGGAATTTTTGAACGCATAAAAGTATGTGGAAATGCAGAATCGAATGTGGAAAAATGCCCTTGAGTGATAAGTCTGACTTTTGCTTCATTCTTTTGTTGTTCTTGAGTGAAAAATGTGTTGCAAATTCTTGTAATTAAAACCCTTTTTTATAAAATAGACTGTTTTGATCTTGTTTGAGGTTTATGGTCTTGGTACTTCAGCTGCTTTTGCCCTCTGGATCTTGGGTTCTCCGTCACTCTTTTGTTTCTGTCTTTCTTTGTTGCAGTTTTGTCTGATTGCTTTTATTAAAGTTACAAAAAGATTACTTTTAAAGGACTTCCACTCTTGTCTTGAAGACTTGATTTCCTAAAAAATAAAAAAATGCAGACATTTTCCATACATTCTTATTATGAATATTTGGATTTGATACTTGCAACAATTTAAAACCTTGTTTTTAAACATATTTTAACAAGTTTTTGAAAAAACTTTTAAATTAAATAAGTAAATGATTACTAAAATGAGTCAAAATCCTTATATTTGACAATAGAAAAACTTGATTTTAACAAAAAAGAATAGCTTAGCTAAGGTCCTATTCTCAATTTGTTGAGTCAATCTTCTTCATTAGGCTGATAAAACCACTTGGATGAACGCCGAAGCCTTTCAAGAAAAGAGATTTTAAGTCCAGTTTCTATAACTCAACTTTACGACAAGTTTTTGCTGCACATTTTGGGGGGAGAACCCCAAAACTCTGCGAGATCATGAGAAGACATCTCAGATGTTGCATAGAAGATGCATAAAAGCTAAATAAGGAAATCATTATCAAAATGAGTCAACAACCTTTTGACTATAGAAAAACTTGATTTTAGACTAAAAAACCTCAATTTGCTTAACTTGTGATGTAACAATTAGACAAAAATGTAGATTTATGTTCTCAGGATAAGTGCTAATTTTAGATTTGATGAGAATTTATTTAGACAGGCCAACTTTTAAGCTTGTATTCTCAATCTGTTGAGTCAAATAATCGTCTTCATTAGGCTGTTAAAGCCATTTGGATGAACAGCGAAACCTTTCAAGAAAAAATGTTTTAAGTTCAGTTGCTGTGACTCAACTTTCACCAACATTTTGCAGCACATTTTGAGGGGAGACCCCAAAAGTGCTACAAGATTATAAGAAAACAGCTCAGATATTGATTTATAATGAGCCATTTCCACTTATTGCACTAGTTTTTTGTCACTTTAATAAAAATAAATTACATTTAGATGAATAACAACAACAAAAAACACAAAGTATTTACTTAGAATTAGCAAAAAAGTGCTAATTATTTGGCTTTATATCATTTAATTTGAATTAATTCTATGTTAAAGTTCCCTTTTTAGCTTATTTTCCCCTTTTAATGCTTGTTGTTTCTAGATTTTTATATCTTACCTTAATATAAACAGACACTTTCACTTATTCTTAGAGATGTTCTTCTTCAGATTCATGTTCTTTTAACTATTTTTAGGCTATAAGGTGCATTTGGGCTCCGTCTTTGCACTGTTTTGAACTTGATGAAATTTGTCATGTAAATAGGGAACTGAGGGATTTCTGCAGCGTGATGAGTTCTGTGCTGAGGCCTCCAGCAGATGAAAGATTGATGAAATCACATAGAGGATGGTTAGCCAGGATCAGTTGTGGAGCATCGTGTGGGAGAGGCGGCGGATTCAGGAAGAAGTCCGCTGGAAGCCAGAACAGAATTCTAATAATGCCG
>NC_050521.1:22191909-22195855 GCF_002922805.2 Oryzias melastigma
TGAGCAGCGCAGAATAAATAGCCCTGGACGGCGGTGGTGTGATGAGAGCGTGTGGTGGGGCTCTGACAGCAGCGGCGGTCCTCAGATGCGAGGGGAGGAGCGCGCTCTCTGAAGGGAAGAGTGATAGGAGTTTGCTGGAGGCTGAGTTGACAGATGCCACTGATTTCAGCAGGAAATCCCACACAGAGCTGCTACAAATGACTCTCCTTCGCCTCCTTCCTTCCTGCTTTATGTCCTGTTTTTATAAACACAAACAATCATAGATGTACTTTTGTCACACCTGAGGGGGGCTTTCATATGGAACCAGCAGAACCAACTGGTGCACGTTGGAGCCTCAGAAAGTGCTGAAAGTGGGTCATAAAAGTGTCTGCTGCATTAGCAGGAGCTGGACGTTCAGTTATGAACCTGCTCACTCCTTCCCTGGAGGAAGAACAGAAAAAAGGGATAAAAGTTCAGTAGAATCTGATGTAAGAGAATCATCAGCACCACAACTTTCAGTTGTGAAAGTGAGAACATCTCCGGATGCTGTGCAAAAAAGAACACAAGGTATATACGATAACTATCTGAAGCCTTAAGGGAATCACTAAAAAATATTCAATTTAGGGAAAGGTTTTGTGCCAAGAAGAAAGTTCCACTGCGGAGGGAGTTTCATCATTTGGGTTTTGTCCGAATTCCCCCCAATCACTATATAGTGCATTCGCCATTTCCTTGTGCGGTCCGAATCTACTAAATCCAGATCGAGTGCACTCGAAATTTATATATATTTATATAGACCACAATGCATTGCGGTCGAACAATTTCAAACAAAAAAATTTGTTTAAATGCAATATTTGAATAAACCATCCACGTTTCCAAGCCACTTCCAACTGTAGGTGGCGGACATGTGCTGGTAAAAGCAAAGGGAAAAAAGAAGAAGAAGCCCCTCCCTGCTTGTCCAGTGTGAACACCATGGACTAACGTTCAAGAACCTGTGTTTAGTGCGTTCTTGGGCCCAAATTGCTTGTGTTTGTGGCAGAAACGAGAAAACAAAGAAGGTTAAGGTTATAATGAGATTTGCTGATATTTACAGGATTTGTGGCCAATTGTTTGGGGAAAATGTAACATCAAACCCTGTCATTAAAACAGGCAGTTGAACTAGCCAGACAAGATGAAGCCTTCCTAGTGGGTGTTCATTTTAGAAACAGATGAGACAAATTTAATTTTGTTTGTGCACAACAATAGTCAAAAATGTTGAATATAAAACAAGATGTGTCTGATGGTTGGATAATAAAAAGTTATAAAGTTTTGTGGTTCTGGGAAAGAATAGTTTCTGAAGTGAGCAGTTTTGGTTTTGCGGTGACAGAATCATCTGCCGTTTTTGGTGATTGAACTGAAATCTTTATGTGGCGCAAAGAATGCTGGGAATTGTAGTGGAAAGGGTTGAACTGAGGTTGAACCACGCCCCATCCTCTAATTTTAGAGATGTTTGAGATGACCCAGATCCCCTGGATTGCAGTGCATGTTGGGTAGTTTTTGCTTTGACTCACATGTCAATCATCATAAAAATATTGCGAGAAAAGGATGTGTGCACGGCGCCTACTCAGTTGAGTGAGGCTGGAAATCTGGCACTACAAGCTGCCTTGTGGACTACAAATCAATGCATTGTGGGAAACGGTGTCCTGACAGTTCTTTTATTTTACGTGATGCTGATCAGAAATGATTGGTGCTAAAGTGGGATTTGAACCATGTCCTTACTGTGCTGTCCACTATACCACCATATACCACCATGCAACCCAAATATGAGCAATTTTCCATTGATTTCCCATCATTAAAAAGTCATTAAAAATAAATTAATTTACAGTCTGGTTGCTTTATTGTTTGTTCTGGTTGGGATCCATCATTTCTTTCATTTGAAGCTCAATTTCTGCATCATCATTGTTTGATGAGGTTTATTATTAATTATAGAAAGACTCAACAAACTGTTTCACTTTGAGCTCGTTTGAGTCACTTTCAGACTCTTATTGTGACAGGATTCTATTTCCAGTGTATTTGGGTCTAAATAATAAGCTGTCAATCAAAAGAACCTCTGTTTACGTGTGAGTGCACGCCGGGTTTCCTGGTGTATGAAATATGTATGTGTTTGTGCAGGGTGTGCCTGTTACTGTGTGGTAAACTCCAGTCGCTTTTGTTTTAAAATGTGGTTCAAAACCCTGCAGCTGGAATGAGTCTGGACAGAGTTTAGGTTCGATCTTAATTAAAACAGATTGGAGTTGTTATCATCCGGCTCGTCTTTTGATGAAGGAAAGTGCTGTTTACCGCCGCCTTGTTTTTGTGCGCAGCAGAAAATAAAAATAAATAATAAAAAAAGCTCCTTTCACATTCAGGCTTCCAGCTTTCCAACTGTTGCTTCATCAAACGGATAAAAGTAGAGCAGAGAATGAAGCTCCAAAAATACTTAAAACAATAAGATTCCCCAGTAGCTAATGATATTATTATCCCTTTGCTTCCCTGTAAAATGCTTTGTCTGTGTTTTCGCTTATTGTTTCTACAAAGTGACACTGGATTGTTTTGCCCTGCAGAGGTACTCATGAATTCCACGGGTAGCTCCTGCATAATTTACGCTGGTAATGAACAGCTTTTAGCATATTCTATATCTTAATACAACTTGTTTTTTCCCATGGTCTCCATCATTAAACTTGCATAGCAATGGCTTTCTAATTGGTGTCGGGAAACTTGGACACATGGTGTTACTGTGGCTGCCCCCATTCCCAGGACTTGGAGACTCCGAGCTTGTTAAAGACTCGATAAAAGAAACTCCTGCAGGGGTCTGGAGTGGGAGCAGAGAGCCCGAGTCGATCGGGAACCTCAAAGATTCATAATTGTTCTGCATGTGAGGCTGAGTATTGATCGAAAGCGTGTCGGAATTCAAAGGTGACACCAGGGACATTTACATGCAAACAGCTCCCGGCTTTGCACCTTGTCCTTCTTCATTTTCCGTAGGAGAATTGGCCGCAAGGCCACAATGAAGTGACAAACTAACCAATAACAGGCTGATACAATGCTGCTGTCTCTGCCCGCGAGCTATTAAGCTCAAGGTGGTTGAAGGGAAACAAGCTCACAGCAAAACTGTGCATGGATGAGAGAGGATGGAGTTTTAACCCACAGTCTGAACTCACCGCAGGAGGAGGAAGCCTAAAAACAGGAAAAGAACACTAATCTGAAGAAGAAAGAAAGTAGTGAAATGATCCAATTACTTTTACCTTACAAGAAATCACCTAATAAGACATGAAAATCTAAAAACAAGCATTTAAAATGGGAAAAACAAGCTAAAAAAGCAACTTTAGATAGAATTATTTAAAACTGAATGCTATACAGCCAGATAATCAGTTACTTTTTATTAGTTTAAAGCATTTTTATGTACTTAATATTGCTTCAGTTCAAAAAACTAGTGGAAATGACTCATTTAAGAACAAAATATGAACAAAAGGAAAAACGTTCTCAGTACAAGTAAATCATTATAAATCCTCATAAAATCACCTATTCTTAGAACAGGAATCTAAATTTTTGTTTCTATAGTAATGACAATGAAGGCTAGACTAACGTTTATTGAACTTCAGTATAATATTCTCAAAATTACAGTGAAGTTTAAGTTTTTTTGAGTCTCAAATCAAGTTTTTTCTACTGTGCAAACAGATTTAGACTCTTATGAATGAAAATGTAATAACTTCTAGATTGTAGCTCTTAATGAGACAAAAAATTCTCAACTGTGCTGATTTTGAGAAAAGTGTAGAACAAAAAAAAGTTAAAACCGAGTAAAATATCACAAATGTCTGAAAACAAAGTTTAAAAATCTTTAAATGGTTTCAAATAATTCTACGCTTGTCATGGTGCCTCTGTCAGTCTCCTCCCCCTCCCCTCTCCGTTTGGCTGCGGATCCTTCACAGCTGCGTCCACTCACCTCATCACC
>NC_050521.1:22196365-22198112 GCF_002922805.2 Oryzias melastigma
TGGACATATTGCTTGAACTACACATATTGAAGCGACTTGTTTTGCTTGCACAAGCTGAATTTCCTCTCTGTTTTCCACGTTCGAAAATAAAAGATTAAGGATCCATACTTTTAAGAGTGGGAGAGAGGGTATAGAAGGGGGAGAAACTTTCCATGTGTTCCTGTGTGAGTGAATGCAGGGAGCGGATACGAACAACCATTTAGCAGTTTCTTTAGAAAGAGACTGTCGATTTTGATCGACAAAACGGGCTAAAAAATATACAAATGCAGAAGAAAGAAAGGACGTTTTAGAGCACGTTTTGTAAACATGCTAGCTTAAGAATATTTTTTGGAGAATGGTGGGAATTTGAGTAATCCGCAGCACCGCGTTCACGCTTCTAGGCTTGGTTCTGCTCGTTTTGATGCCAGATTTACTACAAAGGGCGGAGTTGTTTATGGATAGAGATATTAAATTTTCCTATCACAATTTTTTGTGTCAGAACAAAAGTTATCGTGTCACAAGTTGTTGAAAAAACGGCTGTGTGTGTTGATGTGCTCACTAAGTAAATAGAATTGAATGCTCCGCAAAGTTGTTTTAATACCTGCAAGAGCCGGTGTAGTAAACGAACGAACCCACAGCTTCAACGCATACACCTCCCAGAAAGCAGCGGGCCTCCTTCATGTTTTTTTCCCTGCTGCTCGGTGGGACATGGAGCTGTACATGTGAATTTCCGAAAGATGGGGGTACGTTGGGCTAAAGGAGGACATTATCTGGGATTTTGTGGAAACTTATCACATGATAATGGAGCAGAATTATTTTAATACATGTGGTTTTGTTGATAAAGTGACCGGTGGTTGTCTAATGAAAGCAAAGTGGGAGAGTTGTGTTACTCTGTGTATAATCTGAGTTTCACTTCGACATATTTTCTTTAAATTCGCTTAAAAACCCATTAAAGAGGCGCTTTGATAGTGCAACCTTTGCTATACTTTGCATTAATGCTTTTATAGGCCATCTTTTAGTTTGTGTGTGTGTGTGCCTTTTTTTGCACACATTGAAATTTATAATGGATAAAGAGTGTTGCCCATCCAACAGTAAAATGAAGGAATTTTCAACTCTACGAAACAGGAAAATCTGTGACTCAAAAGCACCACCAATCCAGGTTATATCAAAAGTCAAAAATGTCCAACCTGCAGACATGCCAAAAGATGGCACACAGCTTCCATCACCTCCAAATACGATCACCTATGAACCAAGAAACAAAGCGCTTTTTTTTCTCGTCATGGGGTTATCATTCTCTACACGCTTCTACAAGTTAGCAGAGCCTCCTCATGTGTGGTGAGTAACCTCATCTGTCTTATCCCAGTGGCCGTTCTTTTAGACAACGTGTGTCCTGTCTTGTTGCAGTTGGGACGAAACGCACTTTGGAAAAATGGGAAGCTACTACATCAACAGAACCTTCTTCTTTGACGTCCATCCGCCTCTCGGAAAAGTGAGAAAGACCACTTCATATTTCCTAAGCCCAGATTGTTGTTCAAAAGCTCTGATGTGTTGATGTGTCTGTTCACAGATGTTGATAGGTTTTGCTGGTTTCATGACTGGTTATGATGGTACTTTTCCCTTTATAAAACCTGGAGACAAATATAAAGGACACAACTACTTAGGGATGAGAGGGGTATGCCACTTTATGAATGCACCAAACTAAAAGTTCAAAATTTACCATGGTGGTTTTCTTCCTTTTGTCTTATTGTTATTTTTGGACAGTTTTGTG
>NC_050521.1:22198708-22244053 GCF_002922805.2 Oryzias melastigma
TAAATCCTTTTACCTGCCACGTTCGCCTCTAGTTGTGTTTCTTCCGGGTTCCAGCGTCTGGGTCGCTAAACGTTCTGCAGCCATGACAACGCTGATGAATCAAACCCCTTTACTTGAATTTTTTTCATTTGAAATTTAACATAAAGGTTTCAAAAAGTGGTTTAAAACAAACACATAAGTGTGAAATTCCTTGGAATAAATACCAGGATGTTTGTAGTTTAGTGGATCTTTGCCTGTTTTTTAGACATTTTTTAAATTGTGGTGCCTTTATAAGTTTATTTTTTTATTTTGTCTCAACAGGTTTCATTTTTTTTGAATAAAACGTAATAGTTTGATCTCAAATTTTGTGATTTTTAAAGAAAAAAAGTCAAAATTTACCAGTTGGAATTTTTTTTACATTTTCATTTTAGTTTGATATTTATTGTGTAACATAATTTTAAATATCTGTAATAAAAGGAGCAGTGGTTGTTCTAAAAAGACCCAATCCAATCATCTTTTACCTATTTTAAAACTGTTCCCAGTGGTCTTTTCATCATGATTATGCAGTTTTTAGCTAAATAATAATAATAAACACTGTTGTTTTCTAGGACATAGTTCCTGCAGAGCAGCAGTAATTTATTAGAAACTTGCCACAGAGTTGTGGACCATTGGAGTGGTGCAACCCCACCCCTCTTCCCCTCTCCATTGCTTGCATGGAGCTTGTGGCTCGCCCTGCGAATGTATTTTACATCACAAATATGATCTTTTCCAAACTGTATTTTTTTCCTGATTGACTAAAAAACACGCATAAATGCCATTTTCCTTCATTTGAAAAATGCTTAAAAAAACAAATTTCATTGGTTTGAGTTTTTAAAGATGAATAAATAGAGCAAATTATAAAGTGGAAAGAGTTTGTTCCCCTGCGATCCGTCAGTCCCAACAAAGACTTTGTGATTTTAGATTTTGTGAATCTGCTGGGAATAAAACTCTTCTCTGCTGTGGAACTTCTAATGAAACACATTTATCATCTGCAAAACACAAATCTGTCTGTTTTGAGGGTAATCCTTGCAGCGTCCATTGAAACTTTAATCATTTCACCTTCAGGCTGAAATTAGCTTGATCTTATCTGTCAGGAGTCGGTATTGATCTGAGATATTAAGCCTGTCGGTCTGCATACAAAAGGCGCTGTGACAGTTTTATTGCCTCGTTAGACTGTACACCTTGAACCGTGATGGGCGTCAGGAGTTTGACTCCTCTGTGATTCATTATCAAGACTGTCGTAGTCTGAGCTCTCTATTGTTTGAAGATCTCAGGGAGACAAAGCCTCGCTGCAAAAGAGCCGGCTCACTTTTGTCGTTAAGATAAACCCCTCAACAAAAGTTATCAACTTTTGGGATTTTCTCCCGTCCAAATTAATCTCTCTGCTCCCGTCTCTTTATCCTCGACACCTTGAGCAAAGGCTGGCAGACTTCCCCTGACGTTTTGTTTACCGCGCCATCAATCAGACCCTTGTCACTGATGCCTCTGCGGAGCAGAACCTGCAAACGGTTCCTGCAAACACCTCCACCGCCGTGTACACTGATCTCTCAGAGACGGGGAGGCGGTGAGGGGGAAGCTCCGGCTTTCCACAGGAACTCCTCTTTGTGTGTTTCACAATTGGATGCTTGTGGCCTATTTATGTCTGTGCGTGCATCCTTTTAGAAGAGATTGGACCACAAAGGGAGAAATTTACAGCTTGCGAGTTAAAAATGCATGCATCACATACTGACACAAAAAGTCTTCTTCTGTTGGAGGCAGATTGTTGTGCAAAAGCAGGGAATCCTTATCTTTTAAGGTTTAAAAAAAGTCCTCACGCATTTGTGCAACTGTGTCTGGATAAAAGCGCGCCAGGAAATAACAAGTTGAGCACAGAAAAATATAAGTTAGTGAAAGATGGGGACACAGTTTTTAACAGTAAGTTTGCATAATTTTATTTTTTTTAGAGTGGAGTGAAAAAATCCCTTTTCATAGTGCAAAACTGAAATTAAATAAAAAAAATTCTGTTTTGGCTCAAAGCAACCACTAAAAAAAATGTAAAAATCTGTAAATAAAAACGAGCAAAACTTTCTGTGTATTTAAAAAAACACACATCAGGTAACGCCCTGGGAGGTGAGTCCTAATCCACGTCAAAAAAAAGGACAGCTTGACCTTAAGGGGAAGAATAAATACAGTAATTCGCTGAGTCGAGGGCTACATGGTGGTGTAGTTAGTAGGAAAGTTGCATTATTTTCTTTGAGAGGCTAAAAGTAGGTGGGCGGGGCATCTTGCCCGAAAGGATACCAAAAAGTGGACCGGGAAAGTGGTGGAATGGGCTCCAAGGGATGGAAGAAAAGCGTGTGGAGTTTGTGGAGGCTGAAATGATGATGATTTTGTTTGTATCAATTTAAAATGGTGACAAGACAATGTTTAATTATTTATGAACGTCCTTCGGCGTCTTACTTTTGTTTTCCGCCTAAACCCCCAACGCTAGTGGGCAGCACACTGAGCCTCTTTAAGCAGCTCTATACCACAACCAGAACAACAACAAGATCTCACGAGAACCTTGAGAACCGAGACTCTTTCCAATACACACCCCTAGTGGTTAGTCCTATGACTTCACAGCTATCATGCTGTAGTACATGATGTTGACCAGAGGGGGAGACAGAGCACTGACTCCTGACAGTAGGCTAGGTTGAGACTCTAACTTGTCTTTTAGGTGTGAATTTGATTTAATATAAAAAAATAAGTCAAATCATCTTCACTTTTAATGTAAACATGCCTAGGATAGCACAAGAGATACAAAAGGAAAAAAAAGGATTGCACCAAAAATTCTTATACAATTCTATAGTCACTTAGGTTGCTAAAAATGTGTGAACATAAGCTATTTATGAACATACTTTTAGTTTAATTTGGCAAAAAATGTAATATTTAGCACAAAAAGGTGCTTTAAAGCCGCTTCACCAAAAGGTTAATTTGGAATCACTCTTAAGTGAAGCTGCTGCTTCTCTGTGATTGGCTGATTATCTAATTTGATTGATGAGCAATTGAACAGGTGTAGCTTATTATGTGGCAAATAAAAAGTTTCCTGTTTTAGTGTGGGCAGTGCAAGCAACTCTGACTTTAGGATGATGTGAGTGTCTAATATTTCATAAAAACTTTTGAGACCTAAAACCCCAAAAAGGAAGAGAAAGACTGTTTCAGGCTATAAGCAACCACATAGTTACTCTTATGTACACACACGGGTCATTTTAGATCATTTTTCCGTCTTTACTGTTTCCCTAATGTGAATATTGGTTTATGAAATTCATCACCAGGAGAGTTTTCAGTTTATTTCTGCCAGGGATTAATTACTTCAGGGGTTATTTTTGATATTTATTCATGATCTGTTTTTTTTAAAATAATTTCCTGCTTTAAATCAGCATCTTTAATAAGTGTAATTTTGAGAGCCAGGCTCACTAAAGTTGCTTTTTCACCAGTTTGTTTGTATGCTGGTGTGCTCCCAGCTTTGATTCCTATGCTTACAAAAATATACTCTTGAATCTTCAGAGTGAAAAATATTTTCTTGAGAGGTGGAAAAGTTCCTGTTGACCAAATTGATCCCTGCGGAGAGCCAGTGTGATGTTTGAAAGTGCATCAAAACAACTTATTTCTACGCAGTAATTTATTTTGGACTGCAGCCCTTCTTGAATTTCACATATAAAAATAGAAGAATCCATGGTGGATAATGTTTCCTGCTATTTTGGCTTGCAGAGGATGATGTTGAATCTTTTGTGGATGTGTATTTTCAAAATTAAACATCCTGACTCCAATCCTGACTTCCTGCCAGGTGCCGATCTGCAGATCTGCCAAACCAAAGGCCCGACCTGCTGCTCCAAGAAGATGGAGGACCGCTATCAGGTGGCTGCACGCAGCAACATGGAGTCTGGTCTGCAGGTCGTCAGCTCGCAGCTCAAACGTCTCATCATCCAGAACGCTGCCATCTTCCAGGGTAAGCGGCCGCTGCGACGTCTTCCCTGTGAGCACTCCTTCAAAGACGCTGCTTGTGTTGAGCTTAAGCGTTGTGCACACAGGATTCTGCTCTAAAGGGCAACTAAAGATTGATCTAGAAGATGTTTTGCTGCTCATCTGAACAGCTTTTGCAAGAATAACTTGTACAAATTGATGTTAATTGGAGTGGTTGGTTAGTGTCTTGTGGGTGTGGCTTCATTATTTCTTCTATGATGGGAATATAAATGAAATGGAGAGAGGAACATGGAAGGAGACCTTTGTGTCCATGATGTGTTTGTTGCACTTTGCTGACGTGTTAGTTTGTGTGTGCTGAAGTTGTGTTGGACTTTGTTTTCTACCAATGGAGTCAAAAGGGTCCATGATGTGTTTGACCACTCTGGATTTATTCCACTAAGAATCGCTCTTATGTTGTGTTGCAAATTTGCTGCTTGGGCAAATATCAAAGTATTTAGCCCTTTGGCTACATGGAAGTATTGAGCGGTGCGGTGAGGTTCATCATTGAATTGAGAAATTGTTATCCAAGGGAACAAACTAAATCGATCAGTATGCCATCTCTGGGTGGGTGGCGTGCTCCTGCCCCAAGTGGAGGACTTTAAATATCTTGGGGTTTTGTTCACAAGTGAGGGAAGATCGGAGTGTGAGATCGACAGGTGGATTTGTATCCTATCCATCTTCATGTGGTCGCTGTACTGGTCTGTTGTGGTGAAGACAGAAACTAGAAAGCAAAGCTCTCAATTTACCGGTCGATCTTCGTTCAAATACTCACCTATGGTCACGAGCTCTGGGTCCTGATTGAAAGAACGAGATCCCGACTACAAGCGGCTGAAACGAGCTTCCTCTGTAGGGTGGCTGGGCGCTCCCTTAGCGATAGGGTGAGAAGATCTGTCAGCCGGAGGGAGCTCAGAGTAGAGCCACTGCTTCTTCATGTGGAGAAGAGCCAGTCGAGGTGGTTCGGGCATCTGGTCCAGATGCCTCCAGGACGCCTCCCTGGGGAGGTGTTCCAGGGATGCCCCATGTGGTGGAGGCTCCAGGGAAGACCCAGAACACGCTGGACCTGGGAACGATTCTGGATCCTCCCAGAGGAACTGACCGGGGAGAAGGAAGTCTGTGCAACTCTGCTTAGACTCCTGCCCCCATGACACGGTCCTGGATGAGCAGAAGAAGATGAAACAATAAAATTAAAGTACCTTTTCATTATAGTTTCAATGCAAATAAGAAAATTATCCTGAAGTTCAGGTGGAGAGTGATCAGATACTCCTCCATGTTGGTTTTGGATTCCACCGCTAATCAGACCAAAACTGAGTTCCTGAACTTTTGCGAATTGAACTCTGGAAACATTGCATCACAATTCCATCCGTACGTTGACTTAACAAATTGTGTTGGGTATAAATGTAGCTTAAGGGAGGCTCTCTCCATGTCTATTTTCTGGATTCCATAAATCTATGGGATGGCATCTTCTGGCTTACTGTTTGAAAAAGTCTTACGTTGATTAAATTAATCTCCATCTTCAAAGTCCAGTTTCCCTGCAGAACAGAATCTCACCATAACATGATCTAACTGAGTGAGAATCTTCAGACTCTCCGCCATGGCTCTGAGGGACTTTAGATGTAGTGAGGCCGTCTGCAAGAGTTATTGTTCCAGAGAGAGACGCCCTCCTGAGGTTTGGCCACTGCGCAAAGCTAGCCTGCAGCAGGAGAGGGACCTGCATGATGGAGGACAGATCAGAACAGTACCGTGCCAAATGTGGTGGAAATATTCAAAACAAAAGGTCCTAAAGCTTTGAGGATTTTTGGCTGGAGGCAAAATGTAAGACGCTGCTGCAGCGGAAATGGAAAATAACACAACTATCAAAACGTAGCTTCTCTTTCTTAAGTTTAATTCAGAATTTAAGAGTTGCTTTTGTGTTTAACACTAAAGTGAACATTGATACTAAAAGTCCTCTTAGATGCCCTTGACTGGAGTTTCATTTTAAAATTTGTAAATAAATGTCAACAATTTTCTATCAGAATAAACTCAAGTGGAACATCTTTGTTTTTCTACAAATACTTTTACACAATTATAATAAATATATTATAATAAACTGCTGTTTTTGAAACTGGAAACTTTAATGAAAATAGGATTCTTTGAAAGATAACCTTACATTTCACCTTTTGCCTTCTTCCTTTATTTATTATTATTTGCCAGAATTCACCTTTTATTTCACATTGATTTCTCTTTTAGAAAATAGTTAAAAAACCCTTTTCTCAGCTTGTTTACTCTCAAGTGTTTGCATTTGAATATCAGGTACAGAAAGGTTGGATTGGATTGTTTTTCTACAACATTAGTCATAAATAAATGTAAAAATATTAAATTTAAATCGATTCCAAACCAGCCTCTGTGACAGTCATATTTAAGAAAGATCTGCAATTCAGTCTCCAACCAAAAGGCTTTAATCAGTCTATGTAGAAAAATATGTTGTTTTGCGCTCTAGCATTGTGGGAAATTTCTGTCAAACATCCTAAAATCTGTCGATGCTGAATCTCACAACTAAAAAGGAAACCAGAGGCAGCGCTGAACCTGTTTATCCCTCTGTGTGGACGCAGGCTGTTAGCGTTTATCCTGGTTTAACCCGGTGTCACCACCTTCCTGCACAAATTCAACCATTAAGCATCCACTGACACGGTGGGGCCTTGAGTTTCCTGTGTGGGTGTTCCCCCTCTAACCACAACGCTACATGGAATTCCAGTCATTTCTCCAAGGACCACAACAAGCAGTTTGTGTTTGTTAGTCTGTCAACGTGTATTTCCAAACTTTGCAAGAATAATTGTGTTTCTTTTCTGTTGATTATGCTTACAGGCTATAAAATAGTTTTGCGATTTTTGATTTGCAATTTATTTCTGGCTGATTGTGAAGCTGCAGTTTTCAGAAAGTGAATGCTCACTTGATAGTTTTTAATAGTTGAGTGTTTGTCAATCGATATCTCAAGTTTAGGACTTTTTTCTCAGATAACAATAGAAACAAAGTTTTGGCTGCTCACAGCTTCTGTAGATCTTTACTTAGAAAATACTATATTGATCGATCAAATTCATGGATAGACTGTTGGGAACAAATTTTAACAACCATAATTATTGAAGTTTAGGTTGATGATTTATTTTTTTTAATCATATGAGTTTCAGCTACGCATCCTTGGTTGTGAACTGGAGTTTTATAACTAACCAGAGATGATAGGAAAAGTTTTCATGTTAAGTCTGAAGTTTTTGCATTTTATTTCAATGTCAAGTCCCAAGTCCTAAACTTTATTGCTAAAATTTCACTTAACTACTTTTACACAATATGTAAGGACACAAAAACAGGCTGTTTTCTGCATTCCTAATACGAAAGCATTGAAAAGAAAGCTGATAAGAATAAGGAGAGTTGATTAAAAAATGTTGAGAAAAAATAAAATACAGTCTTAGACCTGAAGTCCCAAATCGAGTCTGACGTCCTAGAAGTTGAGTCCAAGACCTTAAAGTTAAGTCTCAAGTCATATTTCAAGTCTTTCAGGTCATATCTCTAGTCAAGTCTCAAGTATATGAGGTCAAAACTCAAATCATTCAGGGGAAGTCTCAAGTCAAATCTTGACTCTTTCAAGTCAATTCTCAAGTCAAATATCAAGTCTTTCAGGTCATATCTCGAGGCAAGTCTCAAGTACATGAGGTCAAGTCTCAAGTCAAATTTAAAATCTTTCAGGTCAATTCTCAAGTCAAATCTTGAGGCTTTTAGGTTGTGTCTCAAGTCATATTTCAAGTCTTTCAGGTCAAATTTCTTATCAAGTCTGAAGAATACAGAATGAGGTCAGGTCTCAAGTCAAATCTCAAGTCTTTCAGGAGGAGTCTAAAGTCAAATCTTGACTCTTTCAGGTCAATTTTCAAGTCAAATATCAAGTCATTTAGGTCATACCTCGAGTCAAGTCTCAAGTATATGAGGTCAAGTCTCAAGTCAAATTTAAAATCTTTCAGGTCAACTCTCAAGTCAAATCTTGAGACTTTTAGGTTGAGTCTCAAGTCATATTTCAAGTCTTTCAGGTCGATTTTCTTGTCAAGTCTGAAGAATACAGAATGAGGTCAGGTCTCAAGTCAAATCTCAAGTCTTTCAAGAGGAGTCTAAAGTCAAATCTTGAGGCTTTAGGTCATATCTCGAGTCAAGTCTCAAGTATATGAGGTTCATTCTCAGGTCTTCAAGGTCAAGTCAAAAGTCAATTCCCGATTCTTCTATGTTGAGTCTCAAGTCAGATTTCAAGTCTTTCCATTCAAGTCTTGATTCAAAGCTCAGGTCCTTGAGGTTTAGTCTTAAGTTAAAACTCCAGTCTTTGAGGTTAAGTCTCAAGTCAAATCTCAAGTCCTTGAATGTGAGGCAGGTGTGACTCAAACTTGACTCTCAAGTCCAAGTCGCCATGTCTAAGAATAACTTAAGTTACACTGAATTTCTCTAAAGCTCCGTTTAGCTGCCATGTGTTCCGACTCTGGTTATTTTTACTTTTTCGCAGCAAAATTAAGATCAAAGAGTTGGCAATGAAGAGAGGAAATAAAAATCCTTAACAGGTTTTTCTATTTTTTGTAAATTCCTCACTTATTTCTGATCATTAAAGCCCAAATACAGTGTTTATTTTTAGCCGTATTTATTAGGATATTAGAACCCCCTCCATGACGACGTCCGTTACAGCTTTTATTTACCATTTCTGCTGAAATTTGTAAACTGAAAGATGACAGTTAAAAGTAACTTTCAGATTTATTTGCTGTCTCTAAAGTTGTACGACTTGTGTTTTTACGCTGCAGGTTATTTAGCAACAGTTGATATTAAATATGAATTTTGGGTTTAATGTTTAGCCTCTGATGACTGGAGGCCTGTCAGAGTGGCGGAGCAGTACTGTTTACCGTCTTGGGCTTTCCTCTTCCAGTCGGTGCCGAACGCTCTCTGGGCCCACTTGTGAAAAGCAGCGGCATCCTGACACGCCAATTAAAACTTGAGCTTTAATGGGGAGCGTGGGGTTTGGTTTTTACACACTGTGGTAGCCAGTGCTGCTGTGGTTTGGCTTCACTTTCCTTGAAGGGGTTCAATACTAATTGCTTTAGCACAGGGCTTGAGAGTATTCCCCAAACAGCCCCTGGTCTGAAACCCTTTTAACATCCCGGTCTTATCTGTTTCCCTCTGCTTCATTTTCATCTTTTTCTTTCTTTTTTCTCCCTCCCTCTATCTCTTTTGCTGTGACCCTGTCCTGTCTCTCCCAATTTGCTCAACTTTTTCTTCTCCATCCTTCTGTCTCTTCCTCTTTAGTTTGCACACTAGTGGGAATTGAGTGCATGCCATGTTTGCAATCTTCTCTGCTGCTCCGTCTCTTTTCTGCAGTGCTCACTTTTGCCAGAGATCAAAGGGCTTCCCCTCTACATTCCTCTATCTCCCATCTCTGTGTGCTCTCGCCGCATCCCCCCTTTCCTTCCACCTGTCCCGCTCCGCTTTCCTCCACTACAGCTTTTTTTTTTTTCTGTGCCTTTTGAAGTCAGCTCCTCAAAAACAATCGAGAAGTAATGGCGCTGTCTACCTTAGTCTCTAAAGCACTCCTATGACAGGCAGGTTTCTTCAAGATCAATACTCGGAAATACAGTATGCAGCGCTTTAGGAATTTCTAATGATGCTTGGCTCTTGTGCACATCTCATTTGCCGTTTGACATTAATGCACTGGGCTGAGCTGGTGTCTTTACAGAGTACCAGGAAAATACAGCAGCCAGCTCCATCAGGCGGATGATTGCGTTTCATTCAACACATAAAGCCCAACACTTGTCAATAGAGACATTATAAAACCATCTTTCTCCATGTGCTGAAGCGGCTTTTCCCTCCCTGCTTTGGTATTGGAAGACTCGTGTTTGCCTGTGTGCGTCTTCAAGTGTAAATAGACAAAGCATGTGTGTAGTGAGATTGGAATTTGTTCAAATCCAATAATCCATAAAAGCCTATTAGTATCTGATGATGCAGAGAATGAACAGGACTTTTATTGGCTGCTTTTTATGAGGGAACTCATAAATGCTGCTTCCTGTTTTTTTTTAAGTTTTAATCAAGCTAATAACCTGAGCAGATGAATAAAAAATGCTTTTCTGTTCAACAGGTACGGAGGGCAGGATTTTTAGAAACCCCTAAATTAACAATGTCATCGCCAATTTGTCTGATTTCTAGAGATTTACAATTAAAAGTTGACATAAAACATTGATTAGTGTTTCTACACAAATATTCTCTGAGGCTAAACTGATGTTTTTTCTGCTAAATTAGCAAGAGAGGAAGAAAATGTCCAGTTTAGCAATAATATATTATAAAAAAAAATTAATTCAATCAACTTTGCTTACAAACAGACTCATGCTCTTTTTCTGCACCAACTGTACTAAAATATGCATTAAATCCGAATCTGCAGGGCAAAACTATTGTAAAAAAAAGCCATCAAAGTACCACTTTGAGCTACTATGTAGGAAAAATACAGTTTGAGATTGCATTTTTTTGCAAGTTTTTCCTTTGTTATACTGTAAATGGAAAAATCTGCTAATAAAACTGGTAGTGTTTGTCTTAGTATGTTTTTAAAAAATAAAATGTCATGTTCTGCCTTCTTTAAACAAACTTAAATCTTCAAATTAGCTATAAACACTCTTATTTAAGCGTATTAATGCAGTGCTTGGATGTATTTTCCTAAAATAAGCTTGTTTTGCCCCCCCAAAAAGATTATATCACATTTATTTGTTTTCCAACCAAATATGTTCTATTTTAGGTGCTACAATAGTCCAACTATCCTTATTTCTGAAAGCAGGGGTGGGAAAATTTATTCTGAAACAACACTGAAAAGTTACTATAAAGTTAGTTTTCTCTTATATCAAGTGTAATAAGATATTTAAATAATATAGAAACTTGACAGAAATGGTTCTTGTGTTCTTGCAGTGAGAATGACGCTACTTTTATCTTAGCAAAGAGCGATGGCTCGTACTTTTATCACTCAAGTCAAATTGTACCTGATGGAATTTCTTTGCAGGCAGTTTTACCGCAGAAACACGTCTGACTAAAGGCTTTAATTCCTACTTTATTTCAGAGAAACTGCATGTTTCATGAGTCATAAAGGTTCCAGGAAATGTCGGTAGCTTTGAAAACGGCGACGGTTTATAAACCTTTGTAAACCTTGAAACCAGAATGTAGGCCACGCTGTCGAGAAGGATCGAACATTAGTCCTAATGACTGCTTTGACTCTAAAAGTTTGAATTGATGAACATTTTTACTGCTATACTCGAACATTTAAAAATGAATGGAATTAGAAGTAGCAACTGCTGTTAGCATGGAGACTCATTAGTCGTAGTCTGCAGGGAATTGCTTCTGTGCAGAAGAGAAATTACTAGAGGAGAAATGACTATAAAAACAACAGAGAATTTCACAATTGTTTATCATACATGTAAATATGATCAGATTTCCAACATTCCCTTAGCAAAAGTAGTCAATTTAAGTGTACTATAAATATACTTAGCCTTTACTTAGTGATCCAATGCACTTGAAGTTTACTTTTTATATACTATCTGTTTATTGTAATAAAAAAAAAAAATCCAATTTAGCCTGAAGAAGTATTCAGTTGGTACATTTCCTACTCCACACTTACATGGTCTATATCAGGGTCTCCAACCTTCAACAGTTCAAGAGCCACTCTGGAAGATTTCTTACCGACAACATCCCAGTAGGAGACAGAAAGTCTTAGTTATAGATATAAATAGAAGACACTGATCTGTATTTATGGTATTGTGTTAAATACAAATACATTTGTTTTTTTAAGCATAAATAAAACAGAAACATACAGAGAAAATAGCCCTTTTTTGAAATATGAAAACGTTTCTAATTCTTTAGAAGTCTACATGACTTTTTTTCAAAATAAAAGACATCCTGTACCACATAAAATCATCTCAACGCAGGGTAGAATGTAGTAGGTGGTGAAATGTCAGCGGTGACACACAAAACCAACTGGTGGTGACGCATTTCAATTCATAAATCTAAACAAAAACAAATATATCAGAGTAAATGAGTGACCCTTATGTTTTTTTTTTTATTAATATCCTTGATTTGATTTTTTTATTCAAAATTTGAAAATGAAACTTAAATTCTGGTGGGTGAATTCTGGTTGTGTGGACTGACTTCAAATCTATTTTCTGTGGTAAATAACACTAAAATATATGTCAAAATGTTTCAGTTATAATACACTATGAAGCCAAACTCCTTGATGACTTGTTGCATTATGGGTACTGTAGTCAGGATCCTGGAGGAGTGATACTATTTGTGATGAAGTTGACTTTAATGACTTATTTATTTTTGCTTAATAAACAAAAATCAAAAAATGTGTTACCTTTTCAAAGGAAAAACATGTGTTTTTCTTTATCCAGAGAGCCATTACGGAGAGAGAAAAGAGCCACAAGTAAACCCAAAACAAACCAAAGTGAACCTGAGCTTCCAGAATGCCATCAGGCACTGATGCCATTATCGGTGGACTAAGTTACTTCAGCCCTTCTATTGGTCTATCTTTGTTTAGGCAGGAGTCTGATTCCAACCACAGTCGGAGTCCGTGGCCCCAAACGGGCAGCCTTCAGTTAGTCTTTGAAAACATTTGAAATTTCCATTGAGGGAGCCAAACTTTAGCAAAAGTGGGTCACTTTATACAAGGTTCAAGCAGACAACTAATCCATGAGAGAGGTATCCACAAAACCCACAAGAGGAAGATGATTAAGTCTACAGAGCTGCTGGCATGTTGGAGGAACCAGCTGATGCGGGAGGCTGTGATTGCTCTGGTCACTCCATATTTAAACCTCTAACCGGGTCAGGGGGTTCTGGAGCTGCAAATAGGTGTGTAATACACACATTTGAGATACTGCGCGGAAAACCACGTGAGTTCAGGAGGGTGAGCCTGCGGGTTATTAGGAGCGTGCAATTTGGGTCTCGATGAGTCACTTTGAGGGAGCGTGATGCTGAAAGATCAAAAGCTTCAGGTGATCATCAAAGATAAAATTCCATTTTTGCAGCGTTTACTTTGTGTCATGATAAATCAGATACATGGAGTTTATAGTTGTTTTTTTTCAGTGTTTGTGCTCCATCCTGAGCAGAATAAAAATAAGTGTATCCTGTAAGAAATGTATTACATGAACTTTAAAAAATGGGATTAATAGAGTAAACATGGAGGCAGTGCAGCTGAGCCGGGATCTGTGTTGTGCAGCTGAAGTGAAACGGTTCTGTGCTGACTGCAGCGCTGCTGGAAAGAGCAAGACCACACATCCGTCTGCTCAGCCTCACTGCGGCTCAGCGGCTCTGGAGGAATCACACCCTGAAGGGAATCAAGTGCAACCCAATTAATAAACATGATCGGACAGGATTGGCCCGATTGCTCGCGGAGTGAAATTTGTGGGGAGGAAAGCTGTGTGGGAGTGTGTGTGTCTGATATCAGTCTGTGAGATATCTGCAGGAAAAGTGGGACAGTGCTCCTGGAAGGACTTCATTGGTGAGGCCAATGAAAGCACAGCAGGTCTGTTTTGGACTACTTACAGGCAGCATGAGAGCGATCTGTGAGTGGATTGACTCATTGCTGCATAGCGGGGGAGCTTTCTCCACTTTACTCTGAACTCTGGAAGCAACTTGAAATGGTTTTTCTGTCAAATGACTTGTGGTAAGTCGGGCAACACCTGCAAAGACATGTCACAATTTCACAAACTCTTCATTTGTGTCCTTGACTTCCTGGTTCCTCGGCCCTGGAGGGCCGGCAAATTAGCATCTCATTAGCAATCTTAAGAATTCTATCGACTTTTGCTGCGCCTTTTTAGTTGGGTTTTAATTACTGTAAGTGTATAAGGAATTAGAATGGCGCCCCCCCTGTGGCTGTGGCTGACCTTGGGAGGAGTTTGCCCTCATTTGTCTCTGATAATGCTGAATGGACGTTTGTTGTGGCAGCAGCCCAAATGAGAGGTGGCAGCAGCGGACGGTCCTGAGCTTGGCGGGGCCTCTCTGCCTCTCTGCCCAGCGGTTACTAATCAAAGCCCGACTTCTCAGCATTCCCTCCCCAGCTCCTGCTCGTCCCATCAGCACTAAGTGCTCCAGGCATTTAGCCCGAGCAGACCGCCGCTCCGTTCCTCCGCTCATCTTTTTCCGAGTTGTTTTGTCTTCCGATAATCCAATAAGTGTAAAGACTGCTGGATGTTTTCCTGCTGAGACATGTCTGAAGCTGTTTACTTGTTGCCCCCGGGCTAATCTAATAACGTGGTGAGAGGCAGTTTAGCTGAGTCCAAGGGGTTCTCTGCAGCAGCGTGGTGGGAGATACCAACCACATCATCTTTTATCAGTGTAGGATTTGGTTTTCACTCTGCATTATATCATAATACTTTTTTAGTTACCACATCGTGAGATTTTCTTTCTTTCTTTTTTTTTTTTTTTAAGTCTCACTCGATCATCTTTTGATCTATTCTAAAATCATTCCTAGTGGCCTTTTAATTATGATTATACAATTTTTAGCCAAAATGAAAAACCTGTCGTTTTCTAAGACATAATTTCTGCAGAGTGGCAGGAGTTTATTTGAAATTTGAGTTGTGGGCGGGACTGTTGAGTAACCCTGCCTGACTTCCCATCATCCCTTACACTCTCTCCTGCTAGCTTACATACAGCTCGTCACACCCTCAAAGCTAACATTACTCACAAATGTGGCTATATAAATGTGGCAATATTGGAAGACGTACTTGGATCTATTTTGTACTTTATAGCGGGATTTTTCAAATACTTGAACAATGATTTGAATAAATAAATACTCAAATGTCTATATAGATGTTCTCCTTCAGTGAAAAATGTCCTTAAGAACATATTAAAAATATTAAAAACCATTGTTATCAGTGTGGGTTTTTAAAGCTTGAGGAGCCTGTTGAGGTTGCTACTTAACAAAGCAGCGTAACTCAGAGCTGGTCTGTCTTCTGAAGCTTCCTCTGTACTCATAAATATAAAAGACCGTCATTTTTTCTCTGGTTCTTTTTCAGGACTGAGTCCTCACAAAACCTCGAAGAAGAAACATCAGCTGTAGGCCCACAGAACCAAAAGTAACCAAATCTGGGGCAGTGACGCTGCCCTCTTTTCATTTTCCTCCAGTATCCATCCTGATGTTTATAAAGATGCTCTCACATCACCAGAGGCAAATACAAAATAGATGTTTGGATGCAGCTTCTCGCTGAATTGAGATCTAAAGTGTGTTTTGCTGCAGCGAGTTATAATTTCTGCATCTGTGTCAGGGAGGAACCTCAAACACGAGTCCACGAAACCTTGTTCTTCTTCAGAAGATGATGTTGAAAAGAGATTCAGTGTGAAGCATACAGAATATTACTTTAAACAGACGAACTGATGAAAAGGCACGCTTGAAAGAGCTGCTGCTCTGAATAGAAATGGTGGAAGTAATTATTTTTCTTTAGGGTACTGTGTTTTTTTTAACTTTATAACTGAATCTAAATCATGATTGGTATTTCTTGTTAGATCCTCTCCCGATAGCTCTTCATTATAAATCTTTTTCCATTACAAAGAGAAAATATTTAATGCTAAAAAAACACAGGCACAAAAAGTTACATCTCTGTAGAATCCAGAATGTCCATCGATCGTCCTCTGCTGCATCACTGCTTCATCTCTGCCTCTCGTTTTGGACCTGACCCTTCCTCCAAGCAGTGAGATGTCCAGTGAGAGGCGGTCAGGCACCATGAGGAATGTTCTAGTAACTCAATAGCCAGTGACCAGTTCACTTTTTGCTCCTGAAGGCTTTTACTTGAGGAAATGTATCCTGAAGAGTCTAAACAGCAGTAGTCATGGTTTGATTTGTCCAAAGGCTATAAAAAAACCTTATTCAGTCATTTCGTATAGTGTAGAAATAAATGTAATCATGCACAAAAAGTTTGAGTTAATGTACCTGCTTTGCAATTATTTCCTCTTTTGTCCATGGATGGATGGATTGTTGGATGGATGGACGGCTATAGATGGATGAACGGGACATATAGATGAATGGATAGACGGACAAACTGATGGACAAATAGATGGATAGATGGACGAATGGATGTAAAGATGGATGGATAGATGGATTTACAGATGGGTTGATGGATGAATAGTTGGATGGATAGACAGACAGATGGACGGACAGATGGATAGATGGCTAGAGATGGATAGATAGATACATGGATGCTTGGACAGATGAGTGGACGCATAGCTTGTTGTGAGTTTGGTAAGCGTATCGTGAAGTATTTGACATACGGGTGATGCTGTGGTACAGTGACCTTATCCACACTCTAGTCGTCATTGAGGTACAAGTACCGGCTCGTACAAGTGAACATCATTCATGAACTCCTCGTGCAGACCACAGGATTTGGAGGGGGGGGGGTAGTAAAAAAGGACAATCTTTACGACCCGCCTATGTCTCACCTACCTCCCCCTTACTTACCCTTGCACAAGTGTTCACTATTACCACTAGGTATCTAGCCGTAGGGGCAATTGAGATGAAAGCTTGGGCAGCATTAAAAACATCAGAGCACATTATTACTGTTTGTTAATGTGTTAATAAAGCTTGTCATGGAATCTTATTCCAAAGTGTTAGTGCACTTAAAGCAGATCTCACAAAGGCATTTATCCTCATGATTTTAAGTGTTTCCACTCATTACTTCTCCACCAGTTTAGCGGTCATGCATTCAGGATGGATCTCTGTGTTTACAAAGTGGATCCACCACGCCACTGGAAGCGCGGCAAACCCTGCGGCACAATTCCCGTGCAGGGCAACAGACCTGCTGCTCTCGTGTCTTTTGATGTAAACAAATAAAAATGGATTTACCTTACGCTTCATCCACTCTTGGACCACTTCAAATACTTTACTTTTGTTGAATATCCTATGAATTCACAGCTTTTCCACAAAAAGATGCATTATTGAGTACATTGTAAAGTGTTCTGCTTTTCTGAATGCATTTTAATTGAGTTGACAAATTTTTTGAGTTACTCTGTTTTATAAATTTTAAATATGTGGTGTGCGAGTTTGATGCCTGAATACAGTTTGTTAAGCTTCTTTTTCCATCCTGAAAAAGTCTCGTTGGGTTACGCCTGTTAGTTTCAGTTAATTGAATCAGCAGTGAGCCCCTCCCACTCTGGAAGCTTTGAGTTAGTCCCTGCAGCAGAGATCCTCTTCCTTCAGACTGTTCCGAGTCTAAAAAAGCAGAAATATATCAGCGTAAAAAATTGTCTAAATAAAGAAAGCTTTCAAATTCAAAGTTATTTTTATCAACCAAAAAAAAAAAAATGCAGTGAATGAACTAAAATAAAATTATAACCAAACCAATATTAGGTGTCTCTGTCCTTTGCTATCACAGCTTCTTCCGGTCCTTTTGGTTCTTCTTTACGCTGATGATAGTTCCTTGTTTGTTTGGGGCTGTTGTCCTGCTGTAGAATAAACCGTAAGACCATCAGCTCCCTGATGGTGTTGCATGATGGGTAAGTATCTGCCTGTATTTCTCAACACTGAGAAACACATTAATCCTGACCAAATCTTAAAGAACCTCCATTGTGCTTCACTGTTTCTTGCAGACTCTGATAGATATCTTCAGATTAAAAAAAAGGGTCATAAAGTTGCAATATGGCTGTTTCTCAAGTTGCTCTTAATCATCCACAATTCTCAACATTTCTTCTTCAAAAGAGCTTCGACATCTGGAAACTTCGCTCTTGCTTTGAAATCTTTGTCTGGAAGAGACCTTTGCTGATGCAGTAGAGCTACCTCATATCTTGTTGACATGAAACCGTCTTTCTCAACTCACATTGGTAACAAAGTTTGGATCTTCCTTTACCAGTGTCAAGCATCCAAATAAGTCATAATAATGACTTGGACTTCTAGAACTGGTTGCTAAAACGCCTGAGTATAACCACTCAAAACCTCTGATGCGTGACCATTACCAATGAAAATTCTATATTAATGCGAGTAAATACATGTTTTAGGGTCGCAATATTAAACTCTCACACACTTACATCATTACACAAGTTTTTAAGTACAATTTTAGGGCTCTGCACACAAAACGTGAGGCAGTTGAACATGCTTTGAATGTTAATGAAGAACTCAGATTTAGTAATGACGTTTGGGTGGCGTCCCTTCCAAAACACAGAAGTGCTGACCGTTTGAAAATTGATAGTGGAAGAGAGATGAATAATTGTGGTTTGTGCCCGGATTAAATTATGATAACAAGTTTTTGATATATTAGAGTAGAGCTGTAAAAGGAATTACACCGCTCTGACATTTCTTACCAAACCTCGTTCAAGTATAGGCACTATTGGGGGCGACAGATCTATATGAACAGTAAATGCTAAAAGGGCATTCTAAGACCTACTTTCAGTGGGTTCTTGAACTCGCCACACATGCACGGTGTGTATGTTTCATCACTTTATGTAAGTTTAGCCGCAGTACTCCCCCTGAGCTTAAGGACCAGAGATACAAATACGCCTAATATGTGAATTTGGAGTCCGCTGATGTCATTTCTCCATGCAAGGGCACACTCTTCAGTTTGTAGTGATTCAGAGACCGGTGGAACAAGCTGTAAAATCTTCTTTAGCAGCCGGCAGGGTATAGCCGACGAATCTCTTATAAAGCAAGCAATCTTTGAGCTGGTGGCGAAGCTTTTCAAAAAGCAGCTTGTATTGCTACGTATTTATTCTTTACCTAGCAAACGTTGAAGCTGTATGGGAATTCCTTCTTTAAGATCACTTTTCCTGCAGCGTCAGTCCTTTTTTGGAAGGTTTTGGCAGCTTGCTCAAAGCCGAAGGAGCTGGTCATTTCGGCGTCCTCTTCAAGTCCGTACAACGGCGCTACTATTTTACTGAACTGTGATTTGACTCCATCTGAAAAATCATTTTTGTGACGAACCAGAGGAGTCATGTGACTACAGCATTTTTTCCTCACTTGTCTAAAACTTTTCTCACGTTTCTCTGAGTGAAATTTCAAAGCACTCTTGAGAGTTGAACCCATTTCTGAACAGTATACAGAGAAGTGTCTGTCACTTTTCCGATCAGAAAATAGACGAGGGATCATGCAGATCGGGAAAAAGCTTAAAGATCCGTTTTAGAACAGAGTAGTAACCAATGGAAACCAGATGAAAAGAACGGTGGGGATAAACAAAGCTGATGACGAGGCCTGTCTAGTTGAGGTTTTGGTCTGTCTTTTTCCTTTCAGCTCAATCAGTCTGAGTTTATTCCTACTGTATAGAATTCTTGTTCTTGTCAAGAGATAGAAAAAAACAAAATAAACTCTAGAGGCTTAAAGGAAACAGGAAGTGAAAATGAAATGCTGTATATTTCTTCATTTATCTCTCATTATGTCTTTCTTCATTTATAATGAATGGGCAAATACTCAAGTACTGCTTACAAGAAAGCATTTATTTACATTTTTAAAGTGAATACTTGTTTTTCGTGAACTTTTTCTGTGCGTCAAAGATGCGCTACAGTTTAAGCTCCATTCACTTTGAATGAGAAGGCTTTGATTTAAGTCGGAAGACAAAGAAATTGCTCCTTTTTGCTGCTCCTCTTTGAGAAATGTGGGGCTTGCAGAACTCGTCCAGGAACTTGAGCTTAAAATATCTCTTTGGCGTCGTGGGCCAGGTGTGTGTGAAAGCTGTTGAAACGATCGCACTTTATCCCCCCAACGCTTTCGCCTTTTTATTAACCAAGACCAACTCTAGTTTCATCCTCACGGCTTTGTTTTTCTTTGTTTGCATTTCCAAACGGTCCATCTTATCCCTGCAGGCTTTGCGTCGGCTGCCAGGCGCTCCCGCTCCGCAGGACGCCTCAGCATCCCGTCTCCCAACAGGGCCTGGAATCCTGTTTAAAGTGCTCCCGTTGTCTCCTTCGCCTCCCCGTACCTTTTTTATCGCGCCTCAGTCTTTTGATTTTACCACACTTAAGCCCAGAAACGTGGCAGCTGTCTCTTTGCTGATACGGTGTCAGCGAGCGCGCGCCCCATGGGGCGGACATTTGCATAATGTTTCTGCTGCGACTCTGGGAGTCTTCAAGAAGGGAATTATCACCGCAGATAGAAATGAGCCGGCTCTTTCAGAACAGCTCTTTGGGCAATTCATTTCATTAATTGCCATCATTACTTTTTTTTAACAAAGCCTCATTTCATTGAGGCTAAGAAGCTATTATATTTATATTGGAGAACCTGTTGAGGGTTTCCGACATTTAAATACAAGTTTTGTACGTGCAGAACCAGCTTTTGTTTCGTATCTTTTAATATTTTTAGTCAGAATCTCAGTTGATTGAAGCTTGTAGTAAATTTGAAGTTTTTTACTGTAAAGGGGGAATTTGTTGAAACTTCAGACGGGCACATCTGCCACAAGAGATTCAGTCATTCTCCAGGGTTTCCACTTTGCTTAAGTGTCACCTCGGCTGTGTCTCATTAGCGTGGAAACGGCGCGTCGTCTGTTCGCCTCGGCGTTCCCCAACGCCGCCTTTCCCCGACGTGTTTCTTAAACAGACCTGACAAAAAAACTACTTGTGAGTGGTTTCTAGGGATGAACCGGGCTCTGTGTGTTTGATCCACATTTTAATGATGTGCCCTGTTGCACGCCTCTCCAGCTAAATTTCATCATGGAGGAAAAACAAACAGTGTGGAGTGAGGATCAAAGCGTTATTTGAAATGCTGTCATCAAACAGAGCTGAAGGGACTGACAGCTCCTCCCAGTTCCAGCTGAGAAACGGAGCTTTTGTTTTACGAGCAGCACATTGACACGAACACTTACTTTACCGCGTTAATGTGCCGCCTTAAAACAGCCGACCAGCTCCTCCGACATCCTGGGAGTTTGTGCTTCGGCTCTCCTGTGACACAGTTCTGCCTCTCATGAACGCAGCGCTCCTGCAGAGCTGCCCCGTTTGCAAAAATCAATGCAAATGAAAGCTACTTTTCAGACTCCTTTTACCTATTATCCCAAGGTGTCTTCATATTTCCACAAATACAGAAAAACTTCACCAATGCAGAGAAGGGAAATCCATCATGCGGTCTCGTGCGAAAGTTTAAAAGACAGGTTTTTTATTTGAATTAGACAAAAATCAGCTTTTTGTAGTTAACTCATCCAGTGGTGAACTTAGCAGTTTTAGGGGCCCCGGGGGAACAAGAACATGGAGGGCTCTGCACGGATTTATCAATTTAGTCACTGATAAATGCAAACAAAAAAAAAAAAAACTTAAAATGATGGAACACAACAGTTCACTATAGAGTGATTTATTTTTTTCCCCCTACAGGGAAGTTAAAAAGTGTATTGAACTTGTTAAGGTCCGTTCTATAAATTGCAAAATTTTCTTTTAAATCCATATGAATACAGGAAAAAATATAGATATAGTGCTTTTTGTGAATGTTGCTTATTTAAAAAACAATCACCTGCTTCAAATGTCTATCAAGCAAAATTAGAAAAAAGACTGACTTGCTTCTGAAAGGAAAATTAAAATGTGTTTCTTTTGTAAGTTCAAAAGTCAGGATTTTTGTTTTAATTTTTTACTTTTCTTAACCACTAATACATTTTTCATGGTAAAAGAGGTAAAAGTTGCTGTTATAGACTTCCATACATCCTTCCATCCACAGCTTTTTATCAGCTTTTCAGGGAGGAAACGGAGGGGTTCCCATGGCAGCCGAGAGATTAACTCTCTCCAGGTCTCTTCCCAGTCGGGCATGCCCATCGCGGTTGTAGTCACTGATTTCATGTGTTGATGCATTTATGACGTCACCCATAAAAGTCGACTCACTTCCAGCCAAATAAGTTTAATTTAGACGCCATTTTTTAAAATTATGGATGCCGCCATGTTGGGGCAGGATGACATCCGTAAGCAGCGATTGAACTGATTCGACCTGAGTCAACGTTTATATGGAAATTACACTGATCAGGAGCTTGTTGTTACAGTATTTAAACTCCCATCATGCATCTTCAGTCTCCTTCATAAGGGTTTTCATGTACCGGTCCCTGAGACTTCCAAAAAATCTAAAGATCTTTAAACTTGGGGCTAAAAAAAAGAAAATTTGTTGGCTGTTTTTAGCAATTTCTAGCAACAGTGTGTCCTGTAAATATGCAGAATCTTCCCACAGCATGTTTAGTGATTAGATCAAATCTGCACTAGAACTGTGAAACCATTCTCTGATCCATTTCTAGTTAGCCTTGAGTTAGCACACTTGATTGTGCCTGAACACAAACGTGAACGTACCTCACCTGTGTGGGAACATGAAGGACCTTTAATATTAAAGCTCCTATACAACTTGTTTTTACTAAGGTCTGTATGCATACAGATGAGTTCATCAAAGGTTTGATTGGAGCAGCAATTCCTTCCAAATCCAAATTTCCTTTTTTTTTTTTCTTTTTTTTTTTTCAAAGTATAATTACAGGAAAAAAATTCTGTTGGTTCATCTGTTATTTTCTGAAGTCAAGTCTGTTGTTTTTCCACAAAAGATGGAAGCACGAGGTTTGGCGCAGCAGAAAAAACCTTGAGTTTGTGGCTCCAGAAGTTACCTTTTCAAACCTCTTTTTAAGTCTGGAAGTTTTTGAGCTGCCGTTCAAACCTCTGCATGACCTAAACATGTCTGTCAGCTTCCCTCTTTGTGTGCAACATTCAGCGTTTTTGTGCCATAGAGGACCTGCTCCGGCATTGATCCTCAAGGTTTCCGCGTTTATGAAGTGTCTTCTAATTTGATGAAATGTCTGTGAACGTGATTCATTTTGCAGCTTTACATGATCGGTCGCTTCAATAGACGGATTTTGGGAGTGATGAGAAGCTTCCCATTTGTTGGATCCTTGATGTGTTTAATGAATTCTATCTCCACCTTCAACCCCATTCGCTTGACCTCACCAGCCCAACCCCAACCATTACTGTACAGTGCAGACAGCTGCTGTTCTTACATCTCACCCACTAAATATTTAATAGCTTATGAAACATGTACTCTGCTGTAATGACCATGTCATTGCAGAAGGGCGGATCCTTGAGTCTCATAATTTAGATAAATCAATAATTATGGACAGATTTTTGAATCCATCTTCTTCCAAGTTCTATCATTAATTTTTATGTATTTTCTAGACTTTATTGATTCAAACTGTCAAATAAATGGTTTAGTTAAATGATGAAACAACAAAGAATGTCAGACTTTAAATGAGTAACAGGAAGAAAACTATAAACCTGCTCTATTTTTCTTAACTTTCTGGTCAGTGATGCCACTCAGTTCATACATCCATATAAAACTTTTAAAAACATATTTATTAACTCTTTGATTTGTGAGAAATGCATCAATGGAATGTTTGGGAATGTTATTTTAGCTCAAATCTGTGAAATTGCAGAAATCGGTACTAATAGTTTTTTTTGCCTCATGTCTTTATTTGATAATGTAAAATATGATAAAGTTTTATTTCAAGCAAGTAAATCTTATTTTCTTTAGCACTTTTCACAGAGGGTGACTTACAATGTTAAAATAAGATGAAACCAGAGAAATAATACAAAACATAAGCTGCTTGAAGCAGGTAAAACCCCCCAAAAACATAGACTTTTACTGCAAAATTGAAAGTTCAAATGAAAGATTTTAAAAAAGAAGCTCTTCTAAATAAAAACATTCTAACTTGAGCTGTAAAACGCTTATCAATCTGGTGCAGAGACAGATGCAAGGAAAGTCTCCCCAGTTTTAAAATGATTTTCGGGAACGCATGAAAGATTCTTATCAGATGGTCTTGAGGAATGTGCAGGAGTGTAGAGAACAACCACAAGATGTTAACATTCATACCTCCAGAATGAACCGTTTTTATATGCAAAGTAAAACTTTGGTAAAAAGTTTGGTCTTTTATGAGTTCAAAGCACATATCTTATGTTGTACAATAATGGTGAATAGCTGTCCAGAGCTGCACTGAGACGATCCTGTTGGCACAGAACGTCTTTTATTTTGAAAATGAGATATTTATTTGAGGTTAAGGTCAGAAAAAAACCCATTTTGAGTTGTTTCTTTTTATACTTTTGCTTTTGTTTGTGCCAAAACGTTTTTATTATTAAAAAAAGATAATTAACTTCAAAAACCAACCAGGGTTATAGGGAAAAATTGATTTGGGGATGTATTGCAATATTTTGTTTGGCGATACTTGTATCGATTTTAAATTTTGACAAGATTACATTTAGTTGACTTTTTATGAGTGTCTTTTATTTTTGTTTTCCACCTGTGGACCGCTAGCTGACATCACACTGAGGGTCTTGGAGCAGCTGAACACTGCAACCAAAACAACAAGATATCACTAAAACAGCTTATTAATTAAAATGTTTTTACCATTTTATTTCAATGAAAGATGTATTAATATTTAGGTAGTTTGTTTTCTAAATCATACCTAAAAAAAAAAATCTTTCTGGTTCAGTCTTGGGATCAATCACTGTATCCTATCATGAGACACGCATCAGAATATGTATCATATCGCTATAGGCTTTTGCCAATATTCAAAATAACTGATCTATTTTAAAAGCGTTCATTATGATTATGCCAATTTTAGGCAACATTTAAAAAAAAAAAAACATTTTTGGAGATAATTTCTGTGGAGCTGCATTTTATTTGTCAGAAATTTGCCTCTGAGGTGTGGGTGAAACTGCTTATTGTGGATTTTATGCAACAACTGCAGACTTTTTCCAATTATTTTTTTTTTGTCTGATCCTGATTTTTAACGACTTAAAAAAGCAAAACTGCAAAATTTTCTTTCTTTATGTCATCCATCATAAGAAAAATGCCACAAAAAGATGTTAAAAACACCAAAAACATTATTTTCATTTGAGTGGATCTTTAAGTTACTGTGCAAATGTTAAAGGAGTGTTTTTTTTGTGCACAAAGTCTGCTATATTTTTAATCATTTCAAGTTCTGTTCAGCCTGTGTCCAATTCCAGTCATTGATAGTTGGTGTCTTACAATAGAAAACACCAACAGGTAATCTGCAGTAACTTTTGCAGGAGATGCATCTGAAAAACAACAATACCCTGGAGGATTGAGATTGGAGAGAGCTGCTGTAGACTACAGGAAGCAGGTTCTGGTGAAAATGATCAACCCTTGGAGTTGGTGATGAAGTTTGAGTGTTAGGACTGAACAGCCTAATGATAGACAGAAGGGGAGGTGGGCGTAGGTAGCCGCTTCCCTGCTCGCCCGGCGTGACTGATGTGAGGAGAAATGTTTGGGTGGGTATGGAGGCCTCGCCGGGTCCCAGCGGAGCCTCATCAGTGGGAAGCCCTTCCGAGGCCCGCGCTGCCTGGAAGAGAAGGCTAAGTGGTGTGAAGCTCGGAGCTTTTCCGACAAGCTCCATTACTCCTCCTCGGCCAAATCCCCTGCTCTCCCTGTCAGAGGAGAGGTGATGGGGTGGGTGTTGGCGAGCGGTGGGTCGATCAAAGAGGGGTAGAGCGGCGCAGGATCTCATTCATTTACCAGCTCCCTCATCAGCGACGTGCGCTTTTTAGGATCTCTGGAACAAAGGCTGTAAAAGCAGTTAATTGCAGCTCATTAGCCGGACTTCTTGGAGCATTAAGTGGTCAGTTTGCTGTTCATCTCCTCCTGAGACGGATGAGTGGGAGGTAAATCCAGACAGGCGAGACCGCGCCACGGCTAACTTAGAACTTGTTAGCATCGATCCAGAAAGATTGAGCACCCTTTCATTTATAATTCATCTTCGAGCGATGGCACACACGGATGAAGAGTGCAGGGAGGGGCTTCAGTTTGATACATTTTCAAATGTTTTCCTGCACTGATGATAATGAGCCACCAGGAGGGTTGAGTGTCAATTTGAGGCGTCCCTGTCCTGGCTGCTCCCGCCTCTGTCAGGTTTGATGCAGCGGCAGCTCTGAGCTCCACTTCAGGGAGCTGGAGGGAGGCGGGCGGAGGGGGATCGCTACCCATTAATATTTGAGGGGCTCTCGTCTCTGCAGCCGTTTACTTAACCCAACACGCTGCGGGGCCCTCCCAAAGAGCTCGCCGCAGAGGAGCTGAAAGGGTCACCCCGTCACTCACTCCTCATGTCATTTCCCAGCTCTATGAACCTCATGGGGGCTCCACCCTGACCCCCGCCCACCCAGAACATTTCTATACTCCACACCTGTCAGCCTCTGCAGTGACTGTAAACCCTGTGCACCATTGACTCCTTTTTTTTGTCACTTCTAGTCGCCGAGTGATCCAGCTCAAAGTCCCGTCTGTCCACAACAGTCCAAAGATAGAAAGGGGGCTCATCCCGGTCAGCCTTGATGCTCTAGTGTGCTCATCACCGCTCTGAAGTCAGACAGAGTTCAGGAGTTCATGCAGCTTTAATCACTCGCTTCTGTGATGATATGCCCGTTTCTTCTGATTTCCAGAAAACAAAAAACGCCTGCAGACTATCAAAGGCCACGCCCTTTCATCCACGTGCTCCTTTGTTGGCAGCTCAAAGTGCCAGTGACTGTTTTAATGATAAAAACTATGTTTTGGGTCTTTTTTTACGTGTTCTTGTAGCATCTTTCTAAAGATGGAGGACAAACGTAAAGAAACAAAGAGCTCTCATTTATGGGTGATGGGAAAAGTGGGCGGGGTTGCTCCATGCCAACTCAGACACAAAATTCTGATAAAGTACTGTATCCTATTAAAGGACAACAGACTTAAGTAAAAAAAAAAAAACACTGGGAAAGCTGTAAATAGACCAAAAGAGGATAAATCAATTACATTTTGACTCTTTAAATGGTTTCATTATGTTAATTTATTAATTCAAATGTTATTTTTTTGATGTACTCTGTCAAAACTGGTCTATTTTACCTTTAAAACTCTCCCTAAATTTTGCATTATTACTATTCTTATTGTCGATTTTATGTGTTTTTTGTGTTTTGTTGTTGGCAAACAACGGTTGAAAATTAGCTTTGCAGCTATTGGTACATAAACATAAATGTTCATATCTGATCATCGTCCCTGTTCAACTAAAGTTCAGCATCTTCATAGGAAGAATAAAGTTTATTTTCAATAAAATATGTGGCCAGATGGGATCAAATCAGCTTAAAGTTGGTGAGAAACTAGATCATAAGCTTAAAAAAGAAGAACATTTTAAACACAAAAGTAACAGTTTTAGGTTTATAGTTTGTTTTTTTCCCTCAAGTTTTCAGTATTTCTTCAAATTTAAAGCAGGTTTATTTGGGGACGTGTTGCTTGTCCCAGTGGGCGGAGACACCAGGGAAGACTCTAAACACACTAGAGAGACTTGGATCTCCTCAGGATTTCCTCAGAGGAGGTAGAAGGAGAAGGAAGTCTGGACATCTCTGCTTAAAGAATCACAAAACATTGTTTTCAATTAATCCAATTAGTGTCAATTCAGCACAATGGGTGGTAATTTTTAGGTGAAGGAACATTTTTATTTCATTTTTAAATCGCTTGACTTGCTGGTATAATAGTTGTTGACAAAGTGCTGAGTACACACTGACGCACTGAAAATATGGAAATCACTAATTGGAACGTCCTGAGAAAAGAGGAAATTCAGCATCTTTGAGCTGCAAGTCGACTCATTAACTACAGAGTTTGTAAATCATGATGGTACAAAAACATGAAAGAAAACTGAAGGCTATTGTTGAAAATGATGAGCATTTTAAATCTTCCATTTTTCTTCTATGTCTGCACTTTTTTCTGGTATGTGTTTAAATATTTTCACCACTCTTAGCTTTTGACTTCCATATTGAAGCACATAAAAAAAATCAAAATTAACTGTAATTTGGTTAAACTTACAATAAAAATGCTTAAAACTTCTCAGTTTATCAGATGGTCTTCACATTTAGAACAACTGCTGTTAATCTATTTTGCAATTTGCAATTTCTATAGTTACTTGTCACCTGATTCTCTTTGCACCTGTACACCATTGACTGTACATAAAGAACTGGACTGAATGACTCCTCCCACCCTGCAATCCAAACTGGAAGTACCCACTGGCTCAAAGAAGCCAAAATCCCATGGACTTCGATAGAACAATAAACAGCTGTTACTCTTCTTGATAATCCTAATCCTAGTATTTTTTTTTCTGTAGTACACGTTAAAAACGGACCAATCAGATGCCTCAATTACTAAGCAAGTGTTGTCTGCTACCCCTCACGTTGCTTTTGCATAGCATGCTTTGAGGGGGTGTGGCCTTCCAACAAGCTCACACCTGATTGGTGAGAATAGTTGCCAAAGAAATATTGATTTAAACCGATTCGGACAAGATCTGCTTGATGATGATGTCTGGCTCCAACATGGCGGCGTCTGTATCTCACAGTCCAGTTCTCATCTACAGTCAGTGAGCCACAACATTAATATAACCAGCTTTGAGACTTTGTTTTCAATATTTATCAAATTTTTAGAACCCTTCAGTCCATGACCAACTATCATTTATATTTTCTGGTGTTAGACTTTGAGACTCTGATGTGAAGCATGAATTGTTCTCTTTTTTTCATGAACATGCTGCAAACCCTCCAACCTCATCTGAACATTATAGTTTTCAAATTTTAGAATCAGAATATACATATTTTATCTTTGATGGGAAAATATCTTCTGGTGCATGTAAGGAAATAGAAGTTTTCTGTGTGCTTATCTCTTAAGGCTGGCTGAGGGTTCCTCTTGTGTTCTCTTGGCTCTTTATTTTCTATACATGTAAGAGATAGGTATCACAAAAGGTCAAGCGGTATCGATCCTCATATCCGTCTCTTGTCAGTGGATCTTTCCAACAAAGGCTGGTCGTTGTGGAGGTTTCAGCCCAGAGACAAAGACATGAATAAACAGATGGGAATGAAAGGGATTTAAACTGTCCCCTTCAGACTTTCAGGTCAACTATTCTTTTTATGCTTGTCTCCTTTTTTTCCCCTCCTGTTATCTGGAGGCTCTGCAGCGCTCAGACGAGCAGGATTTGTCACAGGTGTTAGCAGAGCGCTTCCCTCAGTCTTTCCCTGGCGTGAACCTCACGTGTTGTTCCATTTCAGGAACAAAAGCGGCTTCCAGAGGCTGTTTAACCTCAGTTTCTGTCTCGTGTTGGTGTGTAAAACGTTGCAATAGCTTAAAAAAAAAGAACTTTAGAGCCTCTGTGTCAGTGTAAGTTTTCCCTCATGTCATTTGTGGCGCACTCTCCAAGTTTTTGGAAATTTTTTGTCTTATTTATTGACAAAAACTGCTGAGCTACTATGATTTACTATGATTATTTATTTGGAGATAATAAGCTGGAACCAAATGGAGCCAATATAATGGCAGCAGGTGAGAGGGGGTTAACTCTTTATTATTGGGAATTTAGCAGATAATACCCCAAAAAAAACCACCTACTGTAACATTTTGACCATTTCCACAATCAGCATGAATCGGCTGATTCCGATGCAGAGAAAAATGAACCGCATTAAAACTACAGAATAAGTACGAATAAACCACCAAAATAAAATTTAACCCCGTACTTCATTGAATTTCTTCACTTTGATATGTGGAGCACTGGGAAGAAATCACATCAGCACCATGGACAGCACGCACCGCGAGACCTGGTGATGCTTTGATTTAAAGAAACAGTCAGTTTCCTGGTCCGCTGAGGCAGCTGATTGGTCCCCCGACCCACGCTCAGTATGACTCCCGGGAGGGTGAAAGATCGGCCGATTTATAGGCCTGTCGCGCAAAAAGCCAATCATACATGAATTGTGGTGATCATTTTGCTGTTTATGTGCAGTTCATTCTTGGTTTTTGCTTCAAATGACTCTGTTTCACATAATTTTTGTGCTGTATATGCGATATAGAAGTTTTACATCAGTGGTACATGCCTGAAAAGTCCTTTAGATAGACGCTGAAATACGTGAAAGCCACAAATTTGCATATGCATCTCACAAAACGCATATAAACTACATAAGATATGCATAAACAGCCTAATTCTCATCCAAACAAAAATTTTGAACAGCTCAAAACCAAATTCATGTAAAGACCCATCGGCCGAAACCATCAGTGCACATCGATGAATGACGAACGCAAGAAACTTTTGAATTGCATGCATTGAGAGGGACCTGGTAGTTGGAAGATGGCACCCAAACACAACATTAGACTCATAATTAGCCCGAAGCGGAAATGTCGCAACTTTAGCCGAAAGCTGAATTTGTGTATCTACACTAGAAGATTCCTAACGCGGTTCTGGTGTTTTTTTTAAGGGGAAAAGCATGAACTTTGTTCGGAATTCGGTCAAGAACTTCCGGCTAATGATGCCCCTGTGCTATCTTGGGGCCACTTTGTTGCCAGATCCTCTTGCGTATATCACGCATGTATCACCGAAGGAGGAAATTTCATGCATACAAAAACCACAAAAAATACGTAGTGACGTTGTGACATGGTCTTAACATTGTCAAAGCACAGCAGATTTAGCTGGTCCTCTAAATTTATTTATTTGGCCCTGGGCTGAGCTTCATTTTGTTAACTCACAATATTTTGGCTTTTTTTCCCCCTAATTTAACTCTATATTTAACCGTTTATATCATATTTGATACATGCACATTTCTAGAACCCCTATTTCATTATCATAAATCAAACTTAAACAACTAGATCTATGTGTTCTGCCCTGTAGTTCACAATCATTCCACTAGGGGCAGTAGAAGGGCCTTTTCTGGTCATTTTAAAAATGGCTGCTTCAATGAAATCTCAAAAACACTCATTTTCAAAGCTTATGATGAAAATAACTCATCTACTTTTATTTATTTTAAATGGTTACTTGTAGTGAAAGGATGCAACATTTGTTGATAATTAAATCATTATAATTCAATTTCATCATGTAAAAAAATGTGTATCGAATTTGAGACAGTGAGTAAATAAGGCGCTTTTTTTCCTGAACATTTACGTCAGTATTTTTGCATCTGAATCATTAATGTGAGCAAAAAACTAACAAATCAGCCAGTGCATCAATGTATTAATGTTGTATATAATTATACTACATATTTTTTTTCATCAAAAACACCATAATTCCTCGCAAAATTGAATTTTGCAAGCTTTACAGGTAACTTGATCCACAAGAATATATCAAAAAAGCATTCTTAAGTCTCAGATCAATGATTACAGTTCACGTTTTATCTCCACGTGCGCTGGATTAAACCATTAAAAATAATTGAGTGTTGACAAAATCTCTAAACAGCAGCAGTGAGCGTTTCATGTTTACTTTAAAACAAATTTACCACCAGATGGATGAGGCATTCACTAAGACTTAAGCCTCTTAAGTTCAGCAAAGGAAATCATTAACAGAAAATAATTAACACTCTCATAGGTGGGAGTGTTTTTATGCCAAACATACGATCATTAGAGCGTTTTTTAGCAATAATCTCCCCAACTCAGGTGAGAGGAACAACAAGACTGTCTCTGACCTCCATCTGGCAACCAAGTGGCAGCACTCCCATCATGCATTTTTCAGGAGGGCAGTGTGCAGCGAGGGCCCCGCGTGTGTGCAGCTGGAAGCGTCCAAAGCCTGATGAAACCCCACGAGAGGTGTTGGGTTTAACCACGACATTTCAGGGCAAACTGCTGACAAGACCCACGGGTGCGCTGGTGGCTGGATCCTGTTGCAGCGCGCCAGCAGGAATACAAATGCCCTCGTTAGGTTAAGAGGGTAAAAATTAGACAAGTGCACCCTGCTAATGATCAACTCGGGTGGAGGGTGGGTGTGTGTGTGCTCTGCAGCAGCTGTAGAGAGGAGAAGCCGGTGCTGAGAAGTTTTTTTATTTTAATTTCAGAGAAAAACATCCATTTCTGAATTTACTGCACACCTGCTGAGCTCTTAAGTTAACTCTTATTAAGCAGTGTGCGGCGGTACACGAGAGATGGTCAGGTGTGCCAGGGGAAATTATTCAATTTCATCTAACTGGTTTAAAAAACATTTCCTGTTGCCAGGATATCAGCTTTGTGTTCATCCAAACAGGCCCACGTTTCTCACTAAGGAGGCAGAAGTATGAAAAACCTTTGTGTTTATTGATTCCTATTCAATACACTTTGATAGAAAAGAGTTTTGAGATGTTAACGCAGACTAAAGATTGTTACACATTTGATTGTTGGTGTTTCTAGTGATTTTTATTAATAAAAAAACTTGATCTTGGCTCAAAAAAGGTTAAAAAAGTTACCACATCTTGTTTTACATTCAAGTATTTTTCAAAAAAGTACAATTAAAGGGACTTTTGCACTCTAAACACTAAATCACAGCTTTTCTCCACTTCAGAATCAACTAGAATTATATTGGTCTTAAGTTATCTTATCTCAAAAAGTGTGATATTTACTGTCACTGTCTCAGGTGTTAAAGATTCTCCTAAAATTACAATTTTAATCATAAACTCCATAAAGTCTTTAGGACACCTGGCCTGCTTTCTTCTGATGGCTTTTGCTTGATTCATTAACCTGTCAAACATGTGAATTTAAAGTTTTTATTTCCTCCAAATTCAGCCGTAATCAGGTCTAAACCTGCAGGTTTTTATTATCCATTTTAATAAGCTCTCCAGGCAGTCCAGAGCTGCCTAATTCACAACACCTAAACAGATTAGTTTAACAAGGTGTTATTCTGCTCTGCATGATTAGCCTGCAGGTCTGCATTAAAAATAAATGAACAGGAACAATAATTAACAGATCAAAACAACAGATCTGTAACTTAATTAACCAGAAACTCTTGGAAGTTTCTGCGTTTCTGTAGATATTGCTGCAGATCAAACGGATCAGCCGAATCAAGTCTGAGTTTTTCCAGACAAAAGAGGCCCAAAGGAGAAGAGCCTTGTGTTGTTGACCACTGAGACCAAGGCCTTTTTTTTCATTTCCAAATCACACTTTGTGTTTTCTCAGTTCATCTGGCAGAAAGCGGCAAATATTCTCTAAAAAATAGAAAAAAGAAGGCCTTGGGAGACATGAAAGGACAAGACAAAGCATGTTAGGAAATTACTTTTTCTGTATTTTGCCAATATTCTTCTGTGAAGGAATCTCTCCTGTTGACCGTTTCCTCTGAGGGGACGGTTTCTTTGAGCTTCTTTGTGCTGAATTGAAAAAAAAGTAAATTGAATGAACACATTTCCCTGTGAATAACACATAATCGGTGGCTGTTGCTGCCGTTTTCGCAGCGGGGAGGACTTTGCCTGACAGTGTCATTTGAGGGAGTACGCGGCTCGAATTGACAGTAGAGACGCAGCTGCTTTGAGGCTCTCTGTAAGACACTGGAGCGAGGAACACAGAGAAATTAAATATACGACACTGAGCTGTAGTCTGACGGATGGCGGCTGTCTCTTCGCCTCTGGCTCTCTTTTAACCGCTGTGACACCGCGCTCGCTCTGCACGGCCGCCCACAGGAAAGCAGGCTGGATTCTGTGTAGGAAAGACTAAAGAGGAGAAGTTTCTTCCTCCTCTGCAGGGATAGGAGTCTGTGAGCTCGTCTCCTCGCTCTCCACGGCGGCTGTGGGCCTAATTACCAGCACCTCAGACAGGAGCCAGAGGCCAACAGGTGGCGGGAAGAGACCGCTCTGGATGAAAGCCGAAGAAAATAATTACACGTGCAGATAAAACCAGCTGTCTGCTCGGACACTCAAAAGTCTATACAAAAGCACAAGAGGCGAGGTGATGGCGAGCAAACGGACAGACATGGAGCGAAAGGGCGCGGCCGACAGATGCACAGCAACTCCACTCAGTTAAATATTTCATGTCTTCATCATTAACACGCTGCCAGGAAGCCAGGAGTCGACTTTAAAGGACAGACGCACACTCCACCAGCGCGTTGGCATTTCCATGGCCCCATTTCAAAGCGCCTCTTTGAAGTCTCTTAACTAACTACATTCCAGTCACATTTATCTAAAACTACAGTACGGCGATAAAACCCATCAGTTCATCAAAAGAGAGGCTCCATCTGATTCTGTTCGGCGCCACTTGACTCGCCCCATGGTGACGTGGGTAACCTTGACTCGGTCTGATGAGATTTTTCAGTTGGAAAAAAAGATGAAAGATTTCCAGCCGAGAACACAAAAATGGCGTGTGAACGGCTGGAATATGCAATTACTGAAATACCACAATGCGCCGGTTAAATAATGATGCTGCTAAGCGACAAAGGGAGAAATTTGTGATGCCTCCTTTTAAAATCCCAAACAGACACAAATGTGCGATGCAAAGATTTAGTTGGCCCCCCTTCCTAAGAAACTGAACATTTAAAAAATATTTTATTAAAGAATTTAAAGTCTTATTGAATAACACTGATTTTTATTTTGAAAAGCCTAAAATGAAAATGTTCGACGGTAGTATTAGGGCTATTTTACAAGCAAAGAAATATTCTTTTAAGTCCTAAATTTAAGAGAAAAAAAGTTTTAACTATTAACCCCATATAACCTTTCGTATCATATTTAATACACAAACTCAAACTCAAACTTTCCTTAAAAATGAATAGACCTTGGTCCATGTTTTCTGCCCTGTAGTTTATCATGATTCCACTAGAGGGAGTATAAGGGCTTTTCTTGCTCATTTCAAAATGGCTGCCTGCTTAAAATCAGATAAACACTTTTGGCGGGAAAAGTTTAGCTAATTTTCTTAATTTAACGGTGAGAATAACTCTTCTACTGAGATACGTTTTTTAAATGAGTATTTTTTATTAAAAAAACTGAAAAATTGGGTGAAAAATAATTCTATATGATACAGTTACATGTTAAAAATCTGCAGATCACGTTTGAGGAAGTGGGAAAATAAGATTTTTTTTTTGTCAATAATTTTGCTTCTTAAGCCAACATTATTTTTTGTGAATTTCATAAAACGGCTTGAAAACATCTTAAGTTTAAAAAAAAAAAATAATAAAAAAATTGTCGATTATTTAATGTAGCAGGCTTTAAAGGGTTAAAGTACAAGAATAAAGTTCAATATTTATGACTTTAAAAGTCAGACTAAATTTCTGACTTTTTTCTCATAAATCTGCACGTTCTAAAGTCGTAAATTTATGACTTTAAAGTCACTGGCGTGCACAAAGAACAAAAACAACAAAAACGCCAGCTTTTCATGTCAACTTTTCACCGATAACCATGACCACACAAAGCTGCTTTCCTTTGTGATGAACCAACTGATTTACTTTGACACTTCACTACTCTAAAGTGTTGCATATCAGCGCAAAGCTCTGCTTCTAAATCCACTGGGATTACCTTAATTGCGTAAATGTTTAAAGAGTTTTAAACAACATAAACGCTGGATCTAAAGCTCCGGTGATGAAGGAAAACCTATTGATCCCATCAAAATGTGTCCTACATAAAATCTAAAGTAAAAAACAGTTTTGAGATGTTTTGCACATCATGAATTTTTAATAAAAGAAAGTTGATGCTTTGTGAAAGCTCGTAAAATGCAAAATTACCTTTTTTTTTCTAGAGAAATTCAATCATAGTTGGAGTCCTGTGAGAAAAATATTGCGGTGAGTCAACTTAACACAGGTTTAAATGATCCTGCAGAGCAAAGAAATCATTAAAAACACAGTTCCTGATTCCTAAAAACATGTTAAATTGACATTTAAGAACTTTTTTATAGCAAAGCTAAATTAGCTGAGAAACTTTAGCACTGAAAATATTCCTTTGTGTTAGAGATGAATAAATAATGAATGTGTTATGTGGTGAGGTGGTGCGGATAGCCTCTTTTATGGCTCCACTTGTGGAATAAATTAAACACATTTAATCATTTTAACCTTGAATCCTTAATGTTTAATTAGAATTTACTTTTATTGACTTAAAAGGCAGGGACTAGTTTTCATGGTGGCGTGATACTGCTGAAAACAACGTGCTGCATCCGATAGAAAGTCCTGTTGCTATGTTCATGTAAACAGGCTTTTTATTACTGAGTTATCGTAGATTAATAACAGCAATGTGTTCATTTTGAAATTGGTTAATTGTCAGGATCTGTTTTACTTTAATCAAATGTTTTTTATATATTCAGATTTTGAGGGGATTGATCTGATCAATTCTTTCCTGTTTCCCTGTTGGGTTTTTTATAGTTTACAGTTTAGTTTTCATTTTTTTTTTTAACTCGAGGTTTAATCTTTTGTTTTCTGCTCATGAAGCTCCCTTTGATTTAAAAAACAGGTGGTTTTCTGTCCTACTTGCTCCTGCATTTAGTACACTGAGGTGGCACGGTGGTGTAGTGGTTGACCTCACAGAGAGAAGGCCTGGTTCGAGTTCCAGCTGGGACCTTTCTGTGTGGATTTTGCATGTATGTATGTGTTGGTTTTGTTTGGGCACTCCAGGTTTCTTTCACAGTCCAAAAACATGTTTTCAGTAGCTGTGTTATCAACACGTGCATGAAACTTTATCAAAATTCTAGAAATGTCAAAGAAGCATAATTTCACAATCACACTGTTGCCATTAAATTATATTTATGCAAATAAACACAAACCAACTCACACAATAATAAGTCATTTAATGTGAGCAATACTTTGATTTACAGCAGATACATTTAAATTTCTACTAGAGTTTATCATCTATCAAAGGAGACGTCGGCGTCTTATTCAAGCCATGGAGCGGCAAGCTGCGTGGGAGTGGCTACAGATGAAGCCATTTTGGAAAAACATGGCTGACGATTTTACAGAGGAGCCGTGGATCCAACAATTCCACATGACAACGTTCAACTGTTGATGAGCTTTGTGAATGCTGTGGCGTGATATCCAGTTGTTGGTCATGTGACTCATTTACTTTGTAAAAAAGTGTTTTCATTGCTCTTTTGGGAGATATGTCAATTTCGATACGCCTCAAGGAGAACATTCAAACTCGCTATGAGGCGAGGGCGCAAACCACTACACCACCATGCCGCCCGTGCACAACCCTCACATGATCATATGTGGTCATTAATTAAAGGTTTGATTGAATAATAATCAAATCTATAGTTTTTCTTTTCCATATAAAGCCAAATACTCTATTAGGTTTGGGCTTTGTGTATCCACAAACACACATTCATAGGCGGCGTGTAAAATAACATAATAACATATCAGAATAGTCTTTATTTTAGGCTCTCGTGGGCGGATAAGTATGGATTTCTGTCAGCTGCCTCGTTGTCTCTCTGGACTCTGAGGTGTTCAGGGTGAATTATCGACCCACATCTACTTAATGAAACATGATGAGACCTCGCAGAGAAGTCCTGCAACTCACTCCTGACTCTCCCGCTGTCATCAGCCAGAAAGATAACCTTCAACAGGCTACGTTTTTATCCCACAATTCTTCTGGTTAGTACGCCGAGGGCTCGTGTGTGGCAGATTTCCTCTAATGAAAAATACCGACGGTGACTAAACCTGCGAGTCCTTGAACTGATAGTTTTTGATTTGTGAAAAAAATAAAACTTTTAGTCCATCATGCTGCGAGATTTTAGGATCTTTAATTAGTTTTAGGAATGCAATAACTATCGACAAAGTTGATGGAATATGAGAATTATAACAACATCCTTTAAACCAGTCGGTGGCCTAAAAATTGTTAAAGTCAAACAATATTTTTCTTTTTAGCTTCCAGTTTCCCCTTAACTCTGTAAAAAATTGGCAGTTGGTTTAAGCTTAATTTTTACACCATATATTTTTGTAGGAACCAGTTAAATGTGATATAGATTTTCTCTTTACCCATAACTGTCAAAGTGTCGTATTTAGCCTCGTCCGGCTTTCAAAGTCAGACAGAAATGTACTAAAATGATTTCAAAAATGGTTACTTAAACTGTTATTTTCTACTTTATTAGTAGCTTAACAGACAAGTTTTTGTAAATATTATGGATTTATATTTTGGTCTGTGGAAGCAACATCACAATAAACATGTGACCGAGCGACTTGACGTGCGTCAAGACAACACTTTCTCACTCCCGACTCGCCACATGTTGGCATTTGGTTAAGGACCCCTCCGTGTCAAAAATGAATGCTTTGGGTGTCCCCAACTCGACTTATTATGATGTACTGGCTGTTCCCATTAAATCACAGGTCCCCAACCTCTAGGCCACAAACCAGAACCAGTCCAGTAATGGGTACCAGTTTGGGTGGGGTACTGCGTGTGGTACCGTTTCTAGTACTGGGTTAGGCTACCAGTACCAGGTTTGGGTACTGATACTGGATGTGTCCCAAAGACCTGTCTGCTACTGCATCTCGTACCACATCTGGTACTAGATCCACTACCTGATCCGGTACCACAGTGCACTGAGCCTTGTTGGGTGCGAAGTATTGTTCGTGCCACTCTGCCTGTATGACCGAGCGTTTCTATCCGGACCCGATCTTCTATTTTCTGACCCTGCTTAGTCTCTGAGTGCTTGCTGCCTGCCCTGACCCTGATTTAGCTTTGTGGACTTTTAGCCGTGCTTGATGCCTGTCTTCCTGTCTGATCTAATAAACCTGCTGCAAGTGGAACCAGCAGTCAGCCAGTTTGTGGCGGAATGAGTCAGATGTGGTTGGTAGATTTCCAAAATAAAACTTCCTTCAAAATAAATTAATAAATAAAACGGATAAAAGTGTTGTTTTTTTCCTGTCCCAGACTGGTTTTACACCACAGCTTCAAGCAATAAAAACATACATTTTAGTTTTCTGTTGGATTTTTGTATTTATTTCTATATGGAAATCGGCTTGATTAACAAATAAAGCAGTTGTTTAAATACTCCACCTTTCTTGTCATTGACCCTGTAAGTAATTTCATACAATAGTTTGATTTACTTAGAAATACTCAGCATCTCTTTTGTTGTTCACTCAGAAGTTTTCCTCTCACATTAGGGACCTGAATAGAATCTGATTGAATGTTGTTGTTGTAGCCTCATGAGTGGAGGCTGACCTGTGAAGGACGTATTTTACATTTTTTGCTCCACATAGCTGGAACGAATTGTAGCATATGCTCTGAAAGCGGCGTGACAGCTCAGGTGTTTGATGAGATCCTGATTCACTTTGAATGTGGCGACTCTCTTTCATCGTCGGAGGCGTTTGATTCCTGCTCTTTTTACTTGGAGGATATGAACTCGTCTAAAAAAAATGACTTGTTTTGTTTCTCGGTTATGGCTCTAAATAAAACATGAGCTGTTTTGAATGCGGTCTTAAGCTGGAGCCTGTACAGCTCTGGTTTCAGAGTGGCAGGGCCATGTCACGAGGAGATCCGGCTCCACTGGAGGCTTGAACCCGGCAGCCCGCTTCACCCGTGAGCAAAAGCTCCTCCCTGGAGTCGGACTGCCAGGCTCAGCGCAGACTGTCTGACAGGCAAAGCGCCTACTGCAGCAGACCTGCGCTACAGCAGAACTGTGAATATCTGTGAGCCGGCGCTTACGTGTGTGTCTTTGATCCGGGCCCTGCCTGAGCTACTTAACACAAGCAGAAATGTGACGGGCTGCCCCCCAAGTGAGACCTGAACTTGGGCTCTCGGGGTGCAGGGCCCCAGGCAGTGGAGGCTTCTCTTAAGTCTGCCTGCTCTGTGAATATGTGATCAGAGCGGCAGAGACTTCTGTAATGTCCTTCTCAGGTGGAAATTTTCATGAAATATGTTCAGATGGATGTAACTCATCCGGTTCACACTGTGCTACTTCAAAACTGTTTCAAATTTGGGTATTTCAGAGTTTCAGGGGAATGGGGTTGCCGCTGTGTTTGTTGGAAAGTTCATTGAAAGTTTGGGTTGTAAACTTTTATCAGCGGATTTAAGCCCTTATGTACTTTAAACATGTCTAGATGTTTGCATGCACCCCTAACTGCCATCAGCAAAATCTTCAAAATTCATGCCGCCACCCAATTTTTTTGAAAACCGTTGGCGTGGTGATGAATGTAAACAGAAGCAGTCACCTTGGGGGGCGGGGCAACCCAATCACTGGCTGGCAGCAGCTCTGATTGGACGATGTGTAAATGTCTCCGGACGTGAAGCGCCTCTGGTTACACACGATTTAGTGGAAATCGTAACTTTAGCTGGTTGCGTTAGCGGAAATATCCTAAACTTTAGGAAACCTTTTCAAAATGATATTTTAAATGTGAATAAACTGTACATTTCTATCAGTTTAGCCTGTAAAATGAGCTTCAAATGGGACAGAAAACATTCATTGTCTAATTTATTTCAAGTCAATGTTAACAAGTGTTCAAATGTGTATACCGGTTTAGAAAAACCTTTGAAAGGCTGTTTTTTTACTCCGTGAATCAGCTGATCAGAGCCACGAAAGGGTTGATCAAAGTGAAGAAACATGAAAAAAGGTTGAAAGTTAACAACAATGTTTTTATGGCGGCCGGCTGTGGTAGGGGGAGGGACCTATGGCTATTCATTTTCGGGCTCTACATTTTTTCCTCTGTAGACAGATTCTTTTGCCAGATCAAAAGCGACAAAAGCGCCATCACAGAATGAACTCACATGAAGTTACTCAGGCCCTATCTCATAATGTAACAAAAGATAAATAAGCCAAAAGCGTATGATTATTTATTTATTTTTTTAAATAATTGTGAAATTCTTAGAAATATTGATGATATTTTGCTCTGACATATCAATCCTTTTTATGAATTAGCACAAATGCAGTACTTTTGGTTTCAAAGTATGTTTTAAAAAGCTTTTTGACCTGCTGTTGTGAACTTTTTTATTAGATATATTGGAAATGAGTTTCTTTGTATTACAGTTTGCATTATAGTTGGCTGGGTGTAGGACCGCCTCGAAGGACATCTGGGTTCACCTCCAAGGGCGACCAATGAGCTAAAATAATCAAGTGTGCGTTCTGATACAAAACCCTTTACGCTGCTGCATAACTGGGTCTCCCTGTGCCTTAAAGTCTAAGATTGTGTTAGGAAGGGGATCCAGCATAAAACTCTCTGACAAACCACCTGTGCAAATCAGTAAAATCTGATTGGCTGTGGCGACCCTTATCTAGATATGCTGAAAGGTGAAACATGCGGATAGATGGACCTTAAACAGGTCAAAGGGTCATAAAAAGGAGCTCAATGCTAAACATTCCTTTAGATAACTTGATTAAATTCCAATTCCATTTCATGAACCCAGTCTTGACAGCAGGAACGTCTTGTTGTTTTTACCATTTAAAGGTTGTTTGGGAAACTTTTTCCTTCGTCAGTGGCTCTGAGGCTCCAAAAACAGAGCTGCAGTGAACTTTAAAGACCCTCGAGGCAACACTCTGTTTGTAATGTAGATGACAGAGTCTTCATCTTCACAGTGTCATAGTCTGTCTGTCAAAACAACAGCTTCCTTTTGAGCACGTCTGAACATTTTTCAAAACTCCCAAAGCCGCATTTGTAGATGTTCTTAAAACGTGTACCCTACTTTGTGAGCTGCAGCGGCTGTTTGTTTCAGCAGGACCAGAAAATATGTGACCAAGGCAGAGCCGAAACAAGTAAAAAACAATAGTTTGGGCCGTCAAATTACTATATACTGTAGATGTATACACAATATGCTGTATTTTAGTGCATTTGAGGATGAATTGTAAAATATTTTGCCTTTTTTTCTGGTTAAGATAAGGCACCTTCCACTTCCTCATAAGCAAAACAGGTGTGTGATGGACACATGGGGGGTTAGGAAGATGAAAAGTTATGAAAAATGTGGCTCATTGTATTTAACCAAAACAGCCTAATTATATAAACTGAACACAATTACAAAGTTTTGGGCTCAAAAAAGAGGAAAACTAAACATGACTCAACTAAAGATGCTTGAAACCCCAGCTCCCCTTCTTCCTTTGGAGAGGTGGCCCCACCCTTAGCCTCCAGTTTGGACCTGGTTTCAAGAACTGGTGGTGTAGGAGCTATGCACGACGCTGGGGTTGGAGGCAAAAAAAAAAACTGAACATGAGAAAATTAAGGCAGCAACAAAAAATGGTGACAATTAAAAATAGAAATCTGTTTTTAAGAATATTATTGGAGCCGTTGTGTTTGCATCTTGACTCTAACCCTTCGACTGGTCTGTACAGCCGATTTGAAAAGTTCTCTACTGGCTGCACGTATTTAGAAAATCAGATGCGAATAGTCACTTTCTTCTGTTTTTCACTGCAACTCTTTACTCTGCTGGACAGTCTATTGCTGCTGAACTGCACCAGAGTTCACTTGCAAGTGGGGTTTTGTGATGCTAGCAGATTATTTGAATCCTGAATCTGGACTTTTATCTCTCATGTGGTTTTCTTCCAATTCGTTAATTATCTAATTCTTTTGTAGTTTGGGATTTGTGCAGATCTCACAAAATTCTCCAAAATATATTTTTTAGCAAACTATTGCATTTACAAGTTTTATTAAAAAAAAAAAAAATCTGGAGTGAAAAGGGCAAATCTAAGATCTTTTCATACAGAAATCACACACATTGATGTGTAATTTAATTATGAGTATTTTACACTGAATGCAGCCCCTCAGTGCTGAATACTGGAGCGCTCTTTCACTCCTTCTGGCAGCCTTGTGGTGGTTTTTCTGCGGAGCGTGAGCAGATGTTTGAACATGTGTTCATCTTTTCAAGGCCCCAACCTTCCAGGTTCTGCTGTAACTTCATGCGGGTAATATGCTACTTTGTCCTGCCTCCTTTTTCTTGTATTATGTACTTTAGAAATGATGTATTGGGCAGGAATGCGGCTCCGACAGCAATCATTAATTAATCACCGCTGACCTTTGAGGGTGTTTGATTAAATATGACTGTTCTCACTTCATGAAGTGTCAGTTATTCTGACAGCTCTCTCGAAGAGCCTTACTCGCATTAAACCGTGTGCCGTCATGTATGATTTCTTTGTCGTGCATTTATTCACAAGTCAGCAGGCTCCCGCTCTCGCACAATGTGGGGATCTGAGACGGAGCTTTTAAGCTGACAGAGTTTCTCAGTGTTTCTTATTTTTGATGTGTTGTAGGATTTTGCTGCTGGTGTTCTTAGAAGCATCTGGGAAAATACTCAGCAGGAAACTAATTTGGTAGAAAATTCTATAGAAATGTATTAAATGTTGCCAAATAAGCAATAACGTTGCTTGTTTTCTTTTTTTTCCAAAGGTAAAATTGTTCAAATCCATTTTTTGCTGATTTTTTTTTTCTGCCTAAACATGATGCCGGCAGAAGCTTTAATGGAACTGCATTAAAATTCATGGGCTTTTAATATGGAGCTGACCCCTCTTTTCAGCGATAACAGCCTCCACCTTTCTTGGAACGCTTTTTTTGTGTGCCCATTCCATTTAGGTGGATGAAAAGGTTCGACTGGACCTTCCTCATCTGGAGGGTGCTCGTCGGGGTCATCCCAGGGCCAGTCCAAGGCTCTGAATGCATCCACCCGTGCTCTGATGGAGCTTGCTTTGTGAAAGGAGGCACAGTTATGGTGTAATAAAAAAGACCTTCTCCAACCAATTTCTACAAACTTGGAATTTTTTTTTTAAAAATTGGTCATTGTGTCAAAACATTGGGGTTAACCTTTATTGGTGGAGGAAGAACACTGATTAACCCTCTTCACGGATTCTTTTTATCATCATGCACCAAAAATAAGCAGCTGTCTCCTATAGGGGTGTCTGATAAGAATCGTGTTATCACAGGGTTCTTCTCTTCAGGGCAAATAGACTGTAAAAGTTTACATAAGACATTTTTGGGGGGTTGAACTCCATGTATGAAATTGTAAATAAGAAACAGGAAACATCTCAAACCTCTGTCTGTGTTTGGAGATGCCTCCTTAACTCTTCTTTGAAACCAGCCGTCTTCACAGCAAAAGAGTAAAATCTAATCAAGTATTTCTGTCCAGTTTCTTGTTTAAATATCTTATAACACTAACATACGAGAAGCTTTGCAGTAAGATGTAGCAACTTGTTTAAAGATAACAAAACTTTGAACTTCTTGATATTTAATTTTGTTCTCATATATCTTATTTTAAGCAATATCTCTAATGAAACTTTTTTTTTTATTTATACATAATCTTTAAGACATATTGATCCTTAATTGTGCCATCCATCCATCCTCCCTCCACTCATTTACTCTTTAAAGGGCAGGACATCACAACTTATTTTAAGAGATCTTAATTCTACTTGTTCCTTTTGAATATTTTTCACTTAAAACACAAGGAAAAAATCTTGGTTTCCATTTTTTTTACTTGTTTTCAGACAGAATTTTTTTCAGTGTTCTCTGTCCAGGATGTGTCTTTATTGGGTTTAAAGACCCATTATTGTGGTATTTTTCTGATGGAGATGGAGAAATAAGTCTCTATTCAGACCCAGTGAATCAGAAGCAGACAAAAAAGATTTGTTAAACAGAAAATACACTGGATAGACCACAAGTTCCCTCTTAATTCTGAGTCATGCTCTTGTATTTGTACATTTACTGTTTCCTAATGACACCTTGGTTTCAATTGTTTTTTACAAAAATAGCTAAATTTGTCATTTATAGCAGCTGTATTTGGATGCATTTTATGCTTTTACTTTTTAAAAATCACATGTATAAACATTAGGGGTGTGGTTTGGCTTTAGAACTACAAGACTAGTGATAGTGCTATTGACCACAATTCTTAAATGGCTCTTTAGTTGTGAAGTATCTTTCCAGTCTGGAAATATAAGCACAAAAAAGGTGAATGTTTAATTTTATTTTTTAGACCTTTATTTTGAAAATCATTAAATTTTAAATTGTAATTTGTGACGAGACAAAATCTCATTTATTCATTTTTCTATTAAAGTTTGAGTTTCATATTTTATTTTTTATTTTCATATTTTTATTAATATATTAAAGTCTTTAAACTGAATACATTAACTTAAAGTAATATTCATACATTTTGCTTTAAATTTCACGGTTTTGTGTATTCCTCTTGCCTGAATGTTAGAATAACCATTAAATATAGTTATAATATATTCAATAACCAATATATTCAGCAGCCGTGATTGATATTTATTCATCCAATTGTAATAAAAAGTGAGAAGAATCTTGTTATGGATCAAACTTTGAAAAGCTGCACTTGAACTCTTCAGTGAGTCTTTCACGGAGAGCTTCAATAATGTTTGGATTCTGGGAAGAAGCAGATAAAAATGATTTTTTTTTTGTCAGTCTTGCTGCTGTTTCTCCTCTGAAGTTTCCCCAAACTCTCTGCCTTTAAACCCAGAAACCAGTTCTGGATCACCTTAAAGCTTCTCCTCCTCTTCATCTCCTCTTCATCTTCATCGTCGGGTCTTTTGCCATCAAGCGACTTGACTCGTCTGCTCTGAATGCAGGTGGAAGCCGGTGTGTCACACTCACGCCCCCACAACCTGACCCACTTTTTTTTCCAAAGGGGGCGGACCAATCAGCCGTGGCGCCGATGGGGAGGGGGTGGGGTGTAAGAATCGGAGAACACACGCCCCATCCCAAGAGGACTGACAGCTATTAAAGCGCAAGAAACACAATCATCTACAGGCCCGAGGGCGAAGCTACGATTCAGCCGAGCAGCAGACGAGTTAAGTCTCTGTAAAGAGAA
>NC_050521.1:22244064-22245823 GCF_002922805.2 Oryzias melastigma
CCCCCCCCCCCCACCACCACCACCACCATCAACTCTACCACTTTCTTTAGAGCTGCTTGAAATTTTGATCAAAGATACTTGTCTGGCTTTTGAACGCTCGTGGATGCGCTGCAGTGCATTGTACCGTTTGAAAAGGCAAAAGCTCACCTCCTCTATTGGTTTATCCTCTTCTAGAGATAACCTGACTTTACTGAAGCGGTTCCCTGTGAGACCACGGAGAGAGAAGAGGCTGGAGGAATAGAGGAGAGCCGTGGAGGTCAGAGTGGAGGGGGGGGTGACAGATATGGAAATGAAGGGAAGAGAGACTCAGAAAAGCAAACTCTTTCTCCACTCGCTCTTTGTATTTACCCCTCCAACAACAAAAACAGGAGGTGGGGGTTCCTATAAAACATTTATCATTCCAGGAAAGATCTTTAATGTTGATGACATTAAAAGGCTTAAACGAGGAGGGGGGTTCAGAGTAAAGGGAGGAGAAGAGCAAAGGATGCACATCAAAGTGGAAGAGAGGGCGGAGCCTAAAGACTCTGATAAAAAAGTGTTTTTAACAAGTCCTTGTGGCATTTTTTACATGAATATAAAGCAAATTGAGTGCAAAATTTCATATCTGAGTATTTATTTGTTAAAATTATTGTGAATCAGCTTCCCACTCCATTCCACATCTACTAGATCCATGAACGTCTTTGTTTTCCTGAAATCTGGCTCTAAACTGTACGAGTGGACAGCTCTATTATTACAGTTTTTGGTGCACCACTGATGTTAGGTTGAGGTTGTGAGGGGCTGTAAGCTAGTGGCAGAGAATGTAAACCAAGGGATGATGGGAAATAGTGCCAAGGAAGCCTACACCTATCAGTCCCGCCCACAAATTAGAGGTAACATTTTTGATGAAGTCCTGCCGCTCTGCAGAAACTATGTCCTCGAAAGGTTTTTTGATTTAGTCTACAAATGGCATAAAAATAATTAAACGTCTACTGGGAATTATTTTAAAATAGATCAAGGAATGATAGAGAAGAACTGAACAGGTACAGGTGTAAAGTAAGGGTGTGGTTCTGACCCCGGACTCATACGGCAAGCGTTTATGATTATTTAAACCATACATTATTACTTATTGATTCATTTTTGTTCATTTAATCTTTTTTGTGGGTTTCAACCATTAATTAAAATGATTAATTCATTCAAAAGTTCCTAATTTGTTATTCAACATCATCTTAGCATAAATCCCAAACAGATAAATGATCATTCATAAAAACACCTGACCTTCCCGTACCTGTCGGTCAGGTGACCCACATGTTTATAAAACATCAAATTCATGGGGACATTAATTATTTCTGTCCATCTTCGCTTTCCAAAAATACCAACTAATGAAGCTAAATCATATAAAGAAGCTTAACTCAGGACGTGTCATAATGTTTGCAGTGAATGAAGTAAACAGATTTGCATTTGTACTAATAGATTTGCATTCTGGGTAATCATCTCTAGCACTTTGCTGACTCTTAGGCTGCTCCCGACGCAGCAGAGAAATGTTTTGATCTGGATTTTTTGTTTCTTCAGAATTGACATTCGCTCCTCCTTTTCCTGTGCACAGCATCTATTTGTTCTCCAAAACTCTCTTGACCATTCTGGCTCTGCATGTGAGGCAATCTCCTCCTCCTGGATTCAGCCAGCATCTCTTTATTTCTTTCTATACTCATCAGCTGGTTGTTGTTTTCGTCCCAGGACTTCTGCTAGTGGAACAGCTGCAAGCAGGCAGAAGTTGTAGAAA
>NC_050521.1:22245953-22353721 GCF_002922805.2 Oryzias melastigma
ATAAAATTGAATTGAATTGAAGTCTCAGTGAAGGTCACAGGTGTTTTACCTGAGCAGGGAGGAGGTAAAAATAAAGTGTGACTTGTTACTTCAGCAGATCCAAATTGTGAAGAAAGTTCTCCCACCAGCTGCTTTCCTGCGATAAATGTCCAGTCTGAAGTTAACTCACACTGCATCCTTGAGGGTGGATCATTCCCTGCATCGAGTGCGAACTCAAAACCACTCTGTGGTTTGTTGAAATTGCTAAAAAAGTTGTGTACTTTTGCATAACCATGCATCTACTACCAGACAAAGTTGTGCTCTCTGCTACACATTCTATTCTGAGAAGTTAGCAAGAACTTCCATTTGAGACTAAAGTGCCACCTGAGTCCGAGTTCTCATCTCAACTGGAGGAGGATTCTGCGTTAAAACATCGTTACATTCAGGTGTTTATGTGTTGAAGTAAACACATTTGCACCTGCTGGCTGAACTGGGTCAGTAGCAGCTTCTGAAACACCTTCATCACAGAGTGGTGCGAGAACCCTGCAGTCCTCTGAGGACGCTGAAGATGATTTCTCTGGGACTTCTTCCTCACCGCCAGGACTCCTAAAATGTGGAGAGAAAAGCAAAATAATTACAAATCTTTGTGTAACCTCGTGTTGTGTAATAAACATTATCACTTAGGGAATCTTATCTCCTCCTGCTCTTTGTAGAGGAGCCGTTTCCACTCATTGTTTATCACATTCACCATCTTTTCCCACTTCCTTCAGTCCCTTCCCGGCAGTTGACATTTTTCTTTTTCTGCTTCATTTGTGCCGTAATTGTGCTGCTCTTTTCCATTAACATAACAAAAAGAAACCATGTTTGCCGCTCTGTTATCTCATGAAGCTACAGGGACACGTGATTGGTATGCTAGCTGGGCCGGGACTAATGATCCGTGGAGTCGTAGCCTCTGGTTAGACGTCATGGACCAGAGGAAAGCTGCCCGGCTCCGGCGCGCGGCTCCCCGGACGCCCTAATCGGTCATTCCCCGAAACATTAAGCATGTCAGAGAGGGTAATAGATTGGCCCAATTAACATTCTTCTTGATGGAGACCACACCTGTTTATACACGCGGCTCCGACATGTCCTACCTCGTAGTTGCCAGGGAAACCCTCCATCAAGGTGAACGCAATTTAATTTGGAGGCTTAAGTTCTCCCAGACAATTAGAGTTAAGTGATTATTCAGAGTAACCACGCAGACAATGAATTTACTCAGACAAAGGAGCTGGAAAAAAACGCCCCTTTTTGGAAATGCTGGATTCCATGGAGCGGTGGTGGTGGTGAGGGGGGGGGGGCTGTGTGTGTTCGTGACCCCGGAGTTCAAGGACGACCTCGCATGTGTCGCCTCTGGCTGCTCCTGCCCGCTCCCAAGTGGTGTTTATTTAAGAAGCTCATCACCCACACTGTCACGCAAACACACACAAACACACAACGGCCTTGTGACCTTGTGCGCCAAAACGCATCACCCCGCGCCTCATCCCAGCAAACTTGCCACAGAGTTTCCAAAGACACACATTTACCCAGAATGTCCCGCAGCCCTGCCCTCCATCCTGCTGGATTAATTACTCTCCTCGCTGCCCGTGATCCCCGAGAGCGTCTGAGCCGCGTTAGCGGGCCTCCGCCTCTCGCTGGTGGGCACCGAGATGGCAGCGCTCGCCAATTCATCACCTTGACTTTGGGAAGAGAGGGACGCTTGGGATGGGGTGCGTAGGCGAGTCAAAGAGAAAAGGGGGTGGAAATAAAAAAAGGTAGAAGTGAAGGTGAGAAAGAAGGTGGCGAGAGAATGGGAGCGGAAAAAGCCCCCCCCCATCACACCCCCCCTTGACCTTCGCCCTGATTAAAAATTAAAAGTGTTGCTGTTTCGCCGGTTCCTGGGGTCCGGATTGGGATGTCTGGGCTGCTGATGTGAATCTCAATGGATCTGGGGGGGTTCAGGAGTACAGCGAAGTGAAGCTGGGGGAGTACAGTAATAGGAAAGGTGGGAGGACAGAACTTTACCTGGAGATTAATAACCCAACATTATCGGCGCGGGTACTGTCCTCATTGTTTGGCTAAAATAAAGCATGGCTGCGTTGGTTTTTATCCTGCTGAAGATGTCTTTTTTCTCCGCAGATGGATGAAGACCGCGGTAAGAGGGACAAGAAAGGGTCAGGGGGTGGCCAAGCTACAGTAGGAGGGGGGCTTGTAGCTACAGATAGAGCAGCTTAATTAAAGGAAACAAAAGATGGAGAGGCAGAAGGCCTGCCCGCACGCCGCCTTTTGATCCAACCTCTCGTCAGGTTGCTGGGAAATTTCTAGGAATTGTGCATCATGCTGACTTAATCACCCCCCTCCAAAAAACAAAAAAAAAAACTTGGTGTTTTTCTAACAAGTGAAAGTGCATTCACAAAAGAGAGGGTCTTTCTCTGCTTGGAGGATGAGAGACCAGTAAGAGGAAGCTGTGAAGTAGAGGAGGAGAGGAAATTGGAGGTTTTTTTTATTCTGTTTCTTTTTTGGGGGGCTCCAAATATCCAGGCAGCGTAGGTGTATTTCTTTCATCTTCTCTCAAACAGAAACAACAAAGACGAGTTTCGAGTGTTTTCCCCCCCCTTTACATGAAGTACAATACCTTCCTCTATTTATAACTACGCAAATTGAAAACTAGCCCCAGAAACGGTTGGATCGCTTAATTAAGCACATTTTCCCTCATAAAGAAGACATCGAGTGCAGAAGCAGAGCTGAAAATATATGCTTTCAGGAAGCTGTAGAAACAGTTTGAATAAAAAATTCACACAATAATTACTTATGCTGTTGACTTCTGTTTAAAAAACATATGCATCAGAAGAGAGGCGGCAGACGCAAATTCCACTCACAAATCGCGTTCAATGTCCACTTAAGATCTTTATCATTTACCGCAGAGGTGTCAAACTCAATCGCACAAGAGGCCAAAATCCAAAACACACCTTTGGTCGCGGGCCGAACAGGATAAACATTTATTAAACACTCTAAAACTACATTTTAAAAAAATTTTAAAACCATAACTTTTTGACATAATGATGAACTAGATGTATAACATTACCTGTGATGATGCTAGTGTGAATGCTGTGAGCTGAATTTGGCAACCGAAGATGCTAGTGCTGGTAGCTGGAGATGGTGAAATGGATAGCTAAAAATACTGAAGCTGATGGATGAAATTACTGAAGCTAATAGTCAGCTAAAATATTAGCTAAATGCCAAATTAGCCTAAAAAACTTAAAAAAAAAAAAAAAAAAAACTTGGGTTAGCCAAAACAGCTAGCATGTAGCTGAAAAAATAGTTAAACTTCATAATAGCCTAAAAACTGAAAAAGAAAAGCCTAAATGAGCCAAAACAGTTAGCATGTAGCTGGAATATTAGCTAAACTCAAAAATAGCCATAGAAAATCTTAGTAAATGCCAAAAAGTCCAAAAAGCCAACAGAATGACAATTTTTAAAACTGTAAATCCATAACTTTTTTTTAACATAATTATAAATAATAACATGCAGCATCATTATTCCAGAATAAATCAATGTAAACCTTAAATAACTTTCAATATGTTACTCTGGGGGTTGCAAAGACTAAAGCGGACCAAACCATCTCTGGTTATCAAATGGTTCGGCCCAAAACATGTCAACAAAGAAATATGATGCTTAAAAGTAAAAAGTGATTTGATTAGTTCTCATTAATGGGCATCTTATTTATCACTATGCTGACTGAGGAGATGATTTCCAGCTTTCTCTGCCTCACTTTTCTTCAAACTAACATTTTATGCTCCTTTCCCTCTGTTGGTGATGCACGGTGCTGAGGTCCTTCACGTCATTTTTTGTCCTGTGGGTCGTCCTTGCAGCTTTGATTCTGATCTGCAGCTTTGGTCTGCCCTTGTCTTGGTTGTTTCCTTACAATGACACACAGCTGCTTTTGGTTTGTTCTTCCCCCTGTATAAATAAAGCTTCATGTTTTTTTTTGCTCTTAAACTAAACACTGATTTTATTTAATTATTTCCGAGCTCCATCCTTTTATTTTCTGTACATTTCCGTTAATTGTCGTTTGTTATTCACTCTTCAAACTTTTTCCATTTCTTTTCATGTGCTCGTTCACCTGTTTTTGTTAGGTCTCCTTCATCCTTTACTGCATCTTTACCTCTTTAGGTGTGGATGAAGCAGCTCCACAGTCTTTTCTTATGTTTTGGTTCAGCATTGATGATATTTTCATCCCAGACCAGCATGTTTGAAGCACAGAGCATGCTGTTTTATGTTTAGATATTTAAATCATGTTAGCACTCACAACACCGTCTGTGGTTGCCATGTCAGCAAAGGTGAGAGCGTTTTCTGTTTTGTCAAAGAAAGAACAGATCATCTTGACATGACGAGCTAAAACCCTATTTGACTTTAGGTGGATTTGGAGCAAAACCTCCACCTTATTCCTGCTCTTTGACTTTGTTCTGATTACCAGAGTTTGAAAATGTCCACAACCTTCCTGTTCAAGGAGACCTCTGTTTTATTACTGGAGGTCGTTGAGGCAGCAGGAGATTTTATTTTTACTTTTATTAACCTTCTCTTCCTGCTGTCGGTTCCATATTTTAGACTGATTTTTTTTTTTTTTTTTTTCTGCCGGTTGGTCATTTTTTGGTTTCAAATCTTTGTCCTGATGATTTGAATTTTACTTTCTCCAAATAAAAAGAAATGAAAAAAAAAACAAGGAAATCACCAAATTCCTTGACACCACTCACAATAAATTAGAGATATTGCTATTTATATGAGTGGGCCTTATCTACAATAATTTGTAGATAAGGCCCACCGTACACAGTAACACCATGAGGTGTGTCTATCACATTGCCTTCCCTAGCGAAGTGTCCTTTGGCAAGACGCTGATCCCCCCACGTTGCCTCTGGTGGTTATAGGTTGGCGCCAGCATCGGTGTGTGAATGAGAGTGTGACTGTTAAGCACTGAGGAACTTTGGGGAAGGTAAAAAAGTGCAATACAAGTATATGCCATTCACCATGATGGTGCAAAGATATTTAAATAACATTAACAGTTTAATATTTCTGACCCTTTGATGTTCCATTGGATGGTATTTGAGTTGTTGGTCATGAGTTATGGTGTGTCTATAACCTCAATACAATCTATGAATTGAAATCCACAGTTTTTTTATTACAATATCCTTAACTTATTGTTAGTAGTGCAACTAAAGGGGATAATGAGAGGAATAGCAAAACAGTGGAATAATGTAAAGATCACAGCAGCTTGACTGCTATGTTTACCGACATGGAAAAATGCATTTAACTTTCCCTACAAATGGAAATTGATGCATCAATTTGCTGCGCTTTAAAAAAAAAAAAACAACAACAAATGACCAAACAGTAAACTAAATCCATAAAAACCCAGAACAGAATTTACACTTTTTGTTTACAAAGGCCGTTTGTGTCTCAGATCGGACCATCTGGTGCATCTGTAGGAGGAGAGACCCGGGGTGTTGTTAAACCCACTTACTGTGGAGGGTGCCATATCAATATTTTACTGCAGCGCTGTAAAACCGTAATTGAAAATAATGACTCTGTTACATCATGTCGGACAGCTTGCCAGTGGCGACTGCTGCCAAGTTTGTGCTAATAATAAGAAGCAGAGTAGTCTTTAGTGCTTTTACTCTCTTTATTGAGCAGCTTTAGTTCAGTTTGCTGCAGTTTTTATTAAATAAAACAGAGAATGAAGCCCAGAAAGCAGCTCTAAAGTGGATGTTATTCAAGGATAGTTGGTTAAAACATGTAGGTTTATATCTTAAATTAGTAATAAATATGTTTTATAGATTATTATGTGAAAAATAAGTAGTTTGAGGAAGAAGTTTATTAAAAAAAAAGATGATTATTTTCATTAATTTAGTTAATTCTAAGTTATTTAAGTTGTTTTTACTTTAACTTATGAGGAATGCATGTAATTTGTGTTTTGAACGTAAAGGTTAAAAGCTGGCTCCTGTCCTGCCTGTGTGGGATGTTTGACTGGAGGACGTGATTCTCGCTCTGCTTAAATAACAATAACTTGCTGTTTGGATTGTGTTACAGTTCCCTCCACTTCATGTCAGCTAAACAATTACCTCCAAAGATGTTGGCACTTAAAAAACATGATCACTTCTCACTTTAATTAAACCGTTTTCCTTCTTTTTGCTGACATTCCTTTACTGCTTTCTTTTTTTATATTCTGGGGCTGCAAAGGAATTTTGAAACGCTTTGCTTTCTCTGGAACGCCTTTTTAAATGTCATGCATGTTTTCACACCGACTCAAAGCAGACAGAAAAGACTTCTCCTTTTTGCTCGAAAGGGTTTGAAGATGTAAGCAGAGAGTTCTGTAACTCTAAATTCAGAACATGGCAGGAACAGGCCAACGAGTTGTCAGCTGCTTTCAGGCATGCGCTCACAAACACGCAAATAGAATGATAACTCTGTCTAAAGTCGACAGGACGGGCGCTGAACTTGTCCCTTTGAAGATTAATAAGATGAAAACGATTTTATGAATTTTAAATGAGGTCGTTGGCTGTTCAGCTTCTTTGCTGTCATCCTCCGTGTTTAAAGACATTATCTGTCATCATCAGACCTTAAAGCTGTCTCTGATCTACACCACTGACTGTATATGAGAATTGGACAGAGTGAGTGTGATGTCACCCATAGAAAATGGATTACTTCTGGCTCAGTCACCACTTTTTGGATGGTGCCGTTTTGGAGCCAGACGTCATCAGTAAGCAGTGATTGGTCCAAGTCAGTCTGAGTCGTTGACTAAGTGACTCCTCCCCCCGGCATTCCAAACAGGAAGTACTCACTGGATCCAACACACAGGAGAAACAGATTATTTTACTCAGGTGTGCACAGGTGTTTCCGACCCAATCCGAATTATTCCCATCTCCCTACCCCTACATTTAGCCTTCCTGTTTGGAACGCTAGTTCTCACATACCTTTCTGTCAATGATATTTGATGCTTCATTTCTCAACAATTAAATCCTATTTGCTTGCTTTTTTTCCTGCTTTTCTGTCTTCTCTGTATCATTATTTCTGAGTTTTGCTGCCAATCGATCTTTCCAACACTTGTTAAATCAGCACAAATCAATCCTCTCCATCTTTTTCTTCTTGCCTCTGGTTATATTTGGTCATTTCCATGCAATTCTCTCCCTCTTCACCCGAATGACCTCCCTGCCCTCCTGACCACGCGTTTCAGCCTTCTTTTCTCTGAGAAGCTGTGCAGCCAAATGCGGGGCCAAACGATTTCTTTCAGGACCTGCTAAGGTTTGCGTTTTGCCTGCAAGAAAAAAAGTCGAGCTTGCTCCTTTCCTCCATCTACCAACTGCTTTTTTTCTTTTTTTTTTTTAAACAGCTGCAGGTGAAAAACCTTCGTTTTCATGTTTTACATCAAAACTGCAGTGTTATTCCTCCCTCAGGTTACCTGCTTTCTCACAAAGTTTGATCTAAAGTTGATGCTGGAGCGCTCAGCGGTGGGAAGCTTTCCTTTGAAACCGTAGTGACAAATCAAACGTTCGATTAGTCCAGTGATTTGAGTTGACGCCAACTGCCAAACTAATCCGAACTTTCCACTAAAAAGTGAAGCCAGAGCCTGTTTTCAAGGGGAAACGGGACTCAGATGATCCCGCGGCTCCTTCAAAAACGACGCGTTTCTCTGAGTCCCAGTTTGAACCTGTGAGGAGACGCGTCAAGCTTCGCTCTGCAGCTCAGACATGAAGCTGTCATTGATGTCCTTCAACCCTCGGGGCTTCAAGCACTCGATTACAAACACAGACTGCACCTGAACGCCTCATATCGTCATGAAGATCGAGTTTGGCCGTTTCATAATTAATTATTAATTAAAAATGGCTTGTTCGTTGATGAAAATCCAAAGATCTGACGGTTTGTTGCAACTTTTCAAATCCATGGAAAGTTGTTTTTTTTCCTTTACAGTCTGTCCCTCGCTGTTTTTTCACGCCATCTCTCCGTCTCTGGTGCTTCTCGTTGCATCTTCTGTCACGCTGAGAACCCATCTGTTTAAAAAACTTCAACGCCCAACACCCCTGCCTGCAGCTTTTTTCAAGTTCACTTCCTCCCGTGCCCTTTCATCTGAAAATCTGGAGTTTTAAGGCGGAAATATCAAATGTTTTAGAAAAGATCAGCGTAGGATGCAGCTTTGCTTTGATTCATCTCGGATCTGTGCAGAGATGCAAACGGAGTTATTAGAACTTGGAAGCTTCATTTGGAATCGAGCGCTCAAGCTGTGTTCGTCGTGACCTCTCATCTTCTGGATGGGCTGCAGACCTTTTTATATTTCCCCCCACATCCTTAAGTCATAACCCTGGAGAGCAGCAGGAGCTGTGGGTGTGTTTGTGTGTCCTGGCTCGCTGTGTCCATCTGTGCGCTGGCAGTAAGTCCATTACCGGAATAGCCGTTCACTCAAGCCCCACTTTTTTTTTTTTTTCTTTTTTCAAGGCGAGTCTGAAGATGAGTATTTTGTCTGCCTGGCAGCCGAGGTGTCAGGTCGCTCGTAGGTGCGGCAGAGTTTTGGCGAGGAGTGTGCGATGTATCTCATGGCTCTGGCACTGCTTGACTCCGGCTGCCTTTGAATGCAGCTTCAAAGCCTGCCTTGCTGAATGTTTCCCTCTACGAGACCTGGCACCATTTTCCAGCCCCCTCCTCCTCCTTTTTTTCCTCCGCCTCCGCTGTAGTTCTTTTTTGCCCTTCATCCTTTGCACCTCGCTGTGTCCTCTATTCTGCTGTACACCGCGTCCTCTGACTGCGGCTGTTCACCTGCACGCGGCGGAGCAGCGCTCACCTTTGACCTCGACGGGGAGCACAGAGATCAATGCAGTCGATGGCAACAGGAAGAAAACAGCCAGACTGAGCCCGAGTTTGGTCTTTGTGGTTAAAGCTCCTGGAGTTTTGAGACGCTCATAAGAAATTAACGATGTGTTTCATTTATTTTTGGATAAAACATTATTTGTATGAATCATTGACTGTATATGAGAACTGGACTGAGTGAGTGAAATGATTTACTTCAACCTTTAACCAAATTAAGTCGATTCAGTTGCCATTTGTTTCGTGATATGGACGACATGTTTATGGCTAGACAACATCTTTGAGATGTGATTGGTACAGGTCGTCGTTTCTATGACAACCCTTTTCACCAATCAGGAGTAAGCTTGTTGGAAAGCCACACCCCTATCACTTGAAAGCAAGCACGAACGTTTTGAACATCAGACATGAGAAAACATACTTTATTGAGCCATACTTTATAACATGAATAACTGGTACTATAGAAAAAAAGCATAAATAGAAAAATTAGGATTAGCAAGAACATGTTACAAAAAAGAGTAAGAACCAATATACTGACAAATATGACTCAGTCATAACTATGTATTTCTAAATAGAAGTTGTTGGAGTTTTGGTTTCTTGTTTAATTATGAAGGTAGTTATGATTTTATTATTTTAATCTGTGCTGATGCTAACGCTAGCATTAGCTTTGTGTTTGAGACGTGAAGCTGCAGATCTTTTCTCACCAGTTAGAAGTTTCCTAGATTTCCATTCTCACAAAATCCTCGTAAACGGAGCAAAAGTCAGACAATTCCAGCGTTTCTGACATTAAAGTCAAACTTACTGTAGTGAGCTGCTGTCAGCTCAGCCGTGGTTCTAACATTGCTCCCCTTTGCTTTCGCTAAGTGTGTCTGGTTTTTAAGAAAATAAAGGTAAATAAATGATCAAATTAATTGAAAATGTTGGCAAAAAATAGGAAAGTGACTATTTCCACGTAATATTATAAAAAAAAAAAACATTCTGCCATTTTTTTTTTTTTTTTTTTTACTTGGAAGCTCTTATTTTGAAAGCTGAAAATACGTGGTTAGTCAGCTGCTCTTAACATTTTCGTTGAACCAAACCATTCCTATTTTTACAATTATCCCTTAAAATATCACGAGGAACAACAAGTAAATTTATCCTGGGAAGCGATTAAAATGATGTGCGTCTTTGCTGAAGGTATTAAATGTAGCCAACATTAATTTTTATCGTCTTTTGTGCCCATTAGAGTAATATGTGCTCAAATGAAAGGTCGATATTTTCAACAAAACACCCAAAATTGAAGGATTATTTAAGTTTGCGTTTTGATCTGTGAACGATCTAAGTGAGGAAATGAAAATACAGTTCAGCAGGACATTCATAAAATAAATATTGTACACTTTTCTTTCGAAATTGGTAAGGTTACCTTTTATTATTTATGTAAAATTGTGTTAAACATCGTTCAGCTATCAGCTTTACCGTTCTAAATGCGAACACCGGGTGTAACTATTCACTTTTTTCGCCATTTTGTCTGACGCCACCGTGAAAAGGGTCTATTGTAAGAGGGGAGGGGTCACTTAGGCTAGTTCCTATACACTCGACGAATGTACCAACAGTATAAACCCATTATAGTTTGTCCTCATTTAATTGGGTCCCCTCGAGGCTACATGCTACAAGAACATGCTAAAAACATGATTTTCATTTTAATGTTTTTTTTTACTTCCAGAATGTTTAAAGACAACAGTTGAGTTCTCACATTACCCACTTGGGATTCATAAAGTCTAATCTCAGTCACATAAATAAAAAAGAAACGGTCCAATCTAACAAAAATTACACAAAACTAGTTTTAGGATTAAAAAAATCCTGTTTTGACCCCTTAAGATGGAGGATTTACTGATTGTAGTTTATATTTTTACATCCTTATTTTTTTCTATTTTACATTGTTGCTTATTTTTTGTAATAAATAATGCTTGAATTTCTGCTCGTTCAGAACAGTCAGGAGATATTTAAAAATTAACGAAGCTAACAACAGTCATTTTTTGCAAGCTTGTTGACACATTTCTGCAAAAGTTGTTAAAAATCTTTAGTAAAATACCTTCTTTACAAAAAACCTAAATGTTTCCCTTTACATTGTCATGAATACAACCATACCTAACCATTATAGGTCTGTTTGTTTAACTTTAAGGAAATCCAAACTTATTCTTTGCTCAATCAGCACGAATTTCTTTACAATTTTCAAAAATGATGCTAAAAATGATAGACCAGTTGGAAACGGTCAAGCTGAAAATTCTTGTCATCCTTAATTTTGCATGGTTTGATGAGAGCTTAGCGGGCACGCAGAGCACAGGGACGTCTGGCAGCACCGCAGACAGAGCTGGCAGAGAACGGAGCACATGGAGACCGGGGGCTTGGAGCGCATGCCAAACCATGGTGGTGATGAGATTAAAAAGACAATATACTGAGGTATTCAGACGCCAGATAGCGGCACACGGATGACCCAACGTGTTGATGGATGTCTCTGATGTTAGAGTGGAAAAAAAGGACAAGATACCAAGAATGCTGACACTCAAACATATAAAATATTATAAATGAGCATGAGACGAGCAGATCTCCTGTACAATGTTTTCATAGACATGTATCAGAGGAGGTATAAGTGGTGCGTAGATTATTCAAGTTTTCTTTAATTGTTCTGGACTAACAGCGAGTCTTTTGGTTCATCGTTTTGTTTCACTCATTTTTGACCAATTTGCAAAGAAATTCAAATGCAAACACTGATGGAAACGTTCCCACAAAGGCTGTTTGGTTGATACCATCTACTGCATAGGTTGGACCGGGTCTCATGTGACCAAATGGTTGATATTGGGCTCTTTTCTTGCCAAATTTTCCGCTCCATGGTCATCACCCATTCTGGTTCCAGATGCTCTGAATTTATGTCCAGAAAGGCGGATCTAGAGGATCAGGCGTAAAGACCCACCCCAGTTAAATAGTGTTTTTGGTCTTTTTAACATCTTCTTGTGGCATTTTTCGAGTGATGGAAGACATGTTCAAAGAGAATTATTGTATTTCTGAAAATTTCGTTAAACAAATCGTTGTGAATCAACTCTTTTTCAGGATGTTCAGGAGGAACACGTCCATTTTAAATAAAAACTAAACCGTTTTGAGCTTCCAAACTCAGAGCATTGTCTCTTTGCTGCTTAGTTTATTCGGCCGTGAAGACACTCTTTCCAGAAACTCTCTCATCATGACAGAAGAATTAATGAAAGGAAGGATCAGCTCCAGGGAGTGTGTGATGTTTGGTTCCTATACCTGGCTCACACCTTCTCCTGCCAAATGCTGGCCCACGCTGTCGCCACCTGGCTGCCGCTGCGCGTTGTCACTTGACGGTGTAAATCCTTGCAGATGCACGAGTGTGAAGACGTGCTCTCTAGCAGATGGACTAACCTAATGAGAGCTTCATTTCTGCCCCGCTGTCCATTTGGCCTCCTGGCCTGATTGCATCAAGGCTTTACCAGAATCTCCATCGCTCCGTTTCCGCCCCTCGGCACTTTGAGGCCCTGCAGAAGACAGGAAAAGATGACTACTAAACAGAGTCCATAATCCTCCTGTTATTGGCCGATTCATTAAACCATAAAGGATAGATATCTATTGATAAGAGTCTGGAGCTTGAAAAAGACGATTAAAAAGGGAGATCTGCGCTGATTATCTCTCAAGAATGAGCCATCCTGCCGGTCTTTTTGGTCCAAGCTTTGTCTCAGAGTCCAGATGTTTGTCTCCACCCGCCCCAGTGTCAGCTAGAGGTGAACTCCATCAGCCAAAAAGGATGAGTCTCACCAGCAGTCATTTATAGATGTTCTCCTGTCCTCTTTTTGGGGGTTGATGGGCGTTCAGCTGTCTGATGGATGAGGCAACATGTCAAGCTAACGGCATCAAACGGGCGTGGTGTGCGCCGCTGAGTTATGCAACCTCTTGAACATCAAATATGTTAATTTGACGGGGCATACATAGATTATGTGACTGCCGGAGCTGCAGCCGTTGGAAAGTCAGAAATAACTGACCTGGTTGTGGCGCAAAAGTATTAGCTTTCCGAACTCTACGAACTCTGTGTGGAGAAAGAAGATTGTTCGATCAAGCACTGGCAGCCTTAGTGGGCGTTCGAAATGATCATCGTGTTGTGAGTACCTTTCAAATATTGGCTCATGTGGAAGATCTGATAAGAGTGGACCCAAATCCTGGGAGTAAACATTATCTGGCAGCTGCAGCAGAGGTAAACAGGGACATTTCCTTCAGCTGGTCCATCGGGTAAAAACCTCACAGGAAGCCAGCGACTCCCTCTCTGCATCAATCTGTGACAGTGACTTCACTGCTAATTTTAATCCCGATCCGACTCTGTGCCTTTCTACTCTGCTAATGTGCATCATGCCGTTGCATCCTCCAAGTCGCGGGTCGCTGACATGCTAACCCCCCTCGCCTCCATTACAGGATACCTGATCCCCACACGGCTTTCAGTGTTGAGGGAGAATGAGCAGCGTGTGCAGGAAATGGTTTTTCACTCTGACCCCGGCTCCTCAGAGCCATTGGATTTCATTTATGAAGAGCCCTCTAGTCTCTTACCATTTCAAAGTCCTCTTTGTTGTGCAAAAAAAGCAGCAGTTTGATGCCAGAGAAAAGGAAAGGTGACAGCTTTTGTCTCTGCTAACACTTATCCGTCAAAGACAAAATGCTCAAGAAGCCTTTGTACTTCTTTCCAGAAATTAAAAAGTATTTACAATGGGTTATTCATTCTCCACGTGTGTGTGGGCCTTTCAGCTGTTGATCTTCCCATCTGGCCGCAGAGGGAAGCACTTCCAAACGCAGCAGGACTGCAAGAAGCAGATGTGTGCAAACATTCCCTCACAGTCGCATCCTCTGATGCTTTTCTTCTCCCTGCAACTGTTCTGCTGAGCGTGCACGCAGCAATGCAGCGCTGTGTCCTTCTGCCTCACATTCAGCTAATTTATGAGTTTGCTCTAACAAGTCCAGCTGCCTCTAAAGACACAGCTGCAGACCACAGAGTAATCGCGACTTTATTAAAATATATTTCCGCTTCGCAGAATGAGGAGGTCATTTCCAAACAAGGTCAGATACCTGCTGGTGCAAAAACCGAGCATCTCATTTACATGAAGAGTGCCGTGGCCACTTTCAAGAAGTGAGCCGGATTTCAAGGATATATTGGCAAAAAAAATATATGTATATTTTTAATCTTTATGGAACTTAAAAATGAAATAATAAAAAGGAAATATATGTTGAAGATCAGAGCTCAGGCCTGGACTGTTTTGGACTGAAAGTTGGCGCTAGTCAGACTGGATCAAAAGCAGTCCTCTTGGACTTTTTGGATTGATTTCTGGATGTGAATTAATACCCATTTCATTCAAAATAGTGTATTTAGTTTGTTTTCAACATGTTCTTGTAGCATCTTTTCCATGATTGAGGACAGATATGAAATGTTTTAAGATTAAAACTAAGTTTCTGAGTATTTTTTTGTTCCAATCAAAAACAGATGAAAACCAGAGGTTTGAAAAAGCTCGGGTTTGTCTCCCTTCTCTGCTACACTCACAAACGTTTGCAAGACCTTTGAAATGTCTCAGGTATGTCAGGAGATAAAGAGGCAACCAAAAAATATAAAAAAATAATTAAAACTAATACTTCCGACAGACTGGCAACATGTTCATGGTGAACCCCACTTTCCCCTGACAGTAAAACGTCCGTAAATTTTACAGAAAAAAACTGTAAAATCGTGAAAGTTAACAATCATAATCACGAAAAACAGATCAATGAACAGGTAACTTCCTTAAAGTCAAGTATATTCAAAACCAGTCATTTTCACATGTTTTTTTTCTTCTAAAAAAAACAAATAATTAGCTAGTTAAAATGTATTTTGCACTGCCAAAGACATGTAAATGTTCTTTTTTACATGTTAACAGTAACTGCATGTAAAATTGATGGTCGTTAGTTGTAAATTACATAATATTGTATGATAAAAAGGAAAAAATAAAGTATTTTTTATTTTTACAAAATTTACAGTAACATTGTTTAAAGTAACACCCTATTTTTTACAGTAAAATTCTGGCAGCTACAGCTGCCTTTTTTGTACCGTAAAATTTACAATATATTTTTACTGTGTATCTGGGTTTGCTCCAGCGACTTTTACGATTCAGCGGGTTTTGAAGATGGACGATGGATAAATATTATTTCTATATAAAATCTTTCTAAAAAAACTAACATTGAGGTTTAACCAGAAAATTTTAAAACATTGATTTTACAGTAGAGTTTGGTTTACACACTTAAATGTCATGCCAAATGCAACATTTTGCTTTAATGATTTCCCTACACCACAGAACAAGGGGAAGTGGCATTAAAATGTTACAGTTTTATTCTTTATGGAGCAAAAAAATCAACATTAGTCTGCAAGATTTAAGGCTTTTAGACAAAACTGATATGATTTTCTATTAAAACAGATTTTTTTTAAACATTTTTGTTTCTATACTGACATTTTGGTTGTAATGAGATTAAAAGAAAGCTGTTAAAACAGCTGCTGCTTTCACTGATGCTAACAGCTAAGACTTTTATTCCTTTATTGTCATCGACATTTACTCATTTTTCAACTCTATCATCTAAAAAAGATTTAAATAAATAGAAAAATATTTACTAATGGATCATTTCATCTGTTTATTCAAATATTTCTATGATATTAGCCCTCAAAACCTACAATAATCTGTTATACCATAAAAAGCATTTCTCAAAAGGTTTTTACATATTTGCTAGAGGTTTTGATGACTGCCTACGACCTCTTAAATGTCATAGCATTAGAATAATTTCATTCGAATAAATTTAACCCGATTTCCTTCTGTGTTGCTCAGAGGTGAACTTGCTGGTGAGTTTTGCTCATTAAACCTCTGGGGGTTTCCCTCATGGCCACTGAAGTTCAAACTTTATCTTTTGTGGTTTTCTGGTGGCACAGACGTGGACACGATTCCAACAATTACAAAAGAAAAAAAACGTCACAAAGCTGCAAAGCTTCCTTAGACCATCACACTTCCACCACCGTGTTTTACCAACTGTTGAGTGTTCTTGCCAGGAAAAAGTGTTAATTTTTCCATTTGTGGTTGATAGTTTACTTTGAGGTTCTCCAGGTTCTTTATATAAATATATTTATTTATATACATTTATTACTTCAATTTAATAAATTCTGAATATATAAATTATGAAATTGATTTTTTTTTAAATATTTACTTTTTTACTCATAATTCTACAAGTTCATTCTTGTAAAATGTTAAATTTTTCCTCATAATTTGACAAATTTATTCTTGTATAATTATGACTTTCTCATAATTTTCCGAGTTTATTGTAATTTTTCCTTCTTTTGCCCTTCAAACTCCGTCTCAACAGAGAGATTTTACTGTCCATAAAGAAATATAAGTTAAAGAAAACCTTGAAGTGCACAATCACGCTCAGGTCACAAGGTCACATGACTATAATGTACTGGTGATTTTAAAATAACTAAGTGCTGCATCAGGGTTACAGAAAACGGCGCTCCGTGAATGCCGGCGAGCCTCACTCGACCCTGAGAATCAAAATGAAACCGTCCACAGAAAATCAAAAGAGAAAGATGAAATATTGAGCTGCTGCCGAACACAAACCAACTTCCTTTAATGTCCCCCAGTGTAGTGCCGCCCCCCTACCCTTCAGTCCTCAAAGAGCAGTAGTGGCTCTCACTCTGAGCAAAGTGATTAAGTGGTCTTGCAGTGGCATGGATGGGATTTTTGGCGTCTGCAGCCAAAGCTTCATTTCGCTCCCCCGCTAAGTCCAGTAATGGAGCCTTAAATCCAGCCATGTTGAGGAGTCTTTTGCCTGATTGCTTTGTCTCCTTGTATCATCCGCGCTCTCCTTCCTCCGGTGGCGACGGTGCGGTCGGTCTTTCAACGAGTTTGTTAACTTGTTTTTTTGACAGCCGGGTTCTTGTATTGAAAAGAAAAACACGGTGTTTCCCTTTTCATTTGCTGCAGATGCTTTGTTGCCTTTATGAATCGAGTTGTCATTTATTATATAAGCGGTGTGTGTGAGAGTGTGTGTTTGTGGTTACTCCCTTAAGAGAAAAACAGCAGATCAGGAAAACTGGGTAAAGAGAAAAAGAGGTTGTGCGTGGGCCGCCTTCTCTGGCTTTGATGGTGGATTTGTTGTTTGGAGGAGTAGCATCTATTTGGGGTTTTCATGTTCTTCAGCTCCACCGATCCGTGTTTTTCTCACAGTCTGGCACCGCTTCTGTGTTTACTGTGCATAAATCATTCATTGAGATCCATGTTCAAGATTTTAAACAGATTCGTCGGGTCTGGGTCTGACTCTTCTTTTGCTTTCCTTTCAGAGGCCTTCGACCTGGTGCTGCGTCACGGCCGCAACTCCACCTTGACCATGCTGAAGTCGGAGTTCCCGGGTTTGGGAAGCGGAGCCCAGGGCTCAGTGGTGCAGCTCTTCCGGGATATGTCCCTTTACACCCTGGGCTCGGACTCCACGGTGGACAACATGGTCTCCGTGTTCCTCAGCAAACTGTTTCCCCTCACGCACCGCCGCCTCCTCGGGGGAAGCGCCGCCTCTGTGAAGGAGGAGTGTCTGCGGGGAGCCTGGAAGGACTCGGGAGCTTTTGGCTCCTATCCTAAATTGATAATGACACGTTTGTCTCGCTCCCTCCTGGCCACACGAGTCTTTCTGCAGGCGCTGAACCTTGGCATCGAGGTAGTCAACACCACGCACCATCTGCGACCCAGCAGAGACTGCAGCCGGGCCCTGCTCCGGCTGTGGTACTGCCCGCACTGCCAGGGCGTGCTGGGCCCGCCGCCGTGCCGGGGCTTCTGTCAGGCCGTGATGCAGAGCTGCCTGGGGGGAGCGGCGGAGGTGCAGCCCCATTGGAGGAGATACATAGACGGGCTGGGGAAGCTGGCTGGTGGCATGAGGGGGGAGCAGGACATGGAGGCGGTGGTGCTCCGACTGCCTGCCATGATTAAACTGGCTCTCAAGCATGCTGTGAGCACGCGCAGCCACCTCAGCACCCTGGTGAGCCTCAAACACCAACACACATTAGTGAGCTGTCACACTGTAAATGCCTCCAAACTGTAAAGCATGCGAGGGAATCCACTGCCTTCACTCTTTCCTTTATGTGCAATTTTACCACAGCGCCTGCTGATAAACTGTTATTTTTATGCTTAAATCTTCAGCTTCTATTCAATTTTAAAGTTAAATATATAGTTTAAAACAGACGTTTTTTACAAAGATGAGTTTAAAATGCGAGGTTTGAGCGCTGAGGATAAATTTAACTAGAAATAAGAACTGATCTGATGCTAGTTAAACCTTGAAAAACTCCTACTTCGACATTACAAGAACCATTTCTGATAATGAGACTCAAAAATTGACATTAGCAGAAAAGTTTTAGCAGGATGAGGTAGGATCATTAAACTTCAACGGAGCTTTTAGCTATATCTTTGTTTTAGTTTTTTTCTACATGAAAGCTGAATCATGACTTGCTATTCCTCTCATGTAGCTCTGTTCTATTTTTTTTTTTACATTTTTTCATCTCCACTCCTGCTCTCATCAAGCCCCAACACTAAAATTAAGTTTAAATTGTCTGTATTTAGAGTATTAGGGCCACCGTGAAACAAGAAATTATTTGAGAACGAAGTTGTATACTTATTAGGGTAAAAAAAATCCATATTTTCTGGGAATAAAGTTGTAATATTATGTAAAAAAAAAGTCAAGATTTTAAAAGAATGAAGAAAAAAATTACAAGGAAATAGTCAAAATTAAAAGAATGTGAGAAAAGGATCAGAAGGTCAATATTTGACAAGAGTAGTCTTAAAATTATGAGAATACTCAATCTTTGTTGTACAATTCTGAAAATTAAAAATTGCAAGAACAAAGTTTTTCTTTTTGATGGTAAGTCTTAATACTTTAGGTTCTGTCGCCCTTTTATTACATTTAACTGGAAGAATTTCGGAAACCTTGGAGTGTTCTTTGCTGTAGTTGTTATATTGAAGACTGAAAGTTATTTAAGATTTAAGTTGATTTATTCTGTAATAATATTCCTGCCTTTTTATTATATCTAAAAGTTACGGTTTAGAAGTTTTAAAACTTGGCAACTTTGTGGACTATTTTGGTATTTACTAAGATTTTTTTTCTTAGGCTATTTTGGAGTGTAGGTAACTGTTCAGCTACATGCTAACTGTTTTGGCTAATTTAGTTTTTTTTTTTTACATTTTTTTTGGCTGTTTTGGAGTTAGGCTAATATTTACACTTTAGCTGTTTTGGCTAATTTAGACTTTCTTTTGACTTTTTTAGCCTATTTTAAAGTTTAGCTATTGTCTTAGCTGTTTTGGCAAACCTATGTTTTTTTTCACTTTTTAGGCTAATTTGGCATTTAGCTAACAGCCTATTTTAGCTGGCTATCAGCTTCAGCATTTTTAGCTGTCAAATTCAGCATCTTAAGCTATTACCACTAGCATCTTCAGTAAGTACATTCAGCTTACAGCATTCACACTAGCATTAAAGTGAGTAATCGCAGGTAATAATATATATAGTTCTTAATATGTTAAAAAGTTATGGTTTTAAAGTTTTAAAATAAAAGTTTTAGAGTGTTCAATAAATGTTTTTCCTGTTCGGCCCGCGAACCAAGGTGTGTGTAGGATTTTGGCCCCCTGTGCGATTGAGTTTGACACCTCTGGTGTAGAGCAAACTCTGTTTAAACTCTCTCCCGCTACATTACAGCTCCTCATATCCCCAACCTAATATTAAAATGGCGAGTACTATTGGACCATCCAACCCCCCCCCAATGTCCCGCCGTCTCTTGTTAAAGCTGCTCTCCAGCTCCTCAGCAGCGGTGACCCGTTATGTGTGCTGCAATAAAACCGTCAGGTTTGCTCCTGGCCCACATGTGAAGTCGGAGAAAAGTGCTCATGAAATATGAAGGTGTTTTTTTTCTCTGCCGGAGCTACAAATCTGGATGTGCCCCTGCTCCTGTAGATCTGCTGAACTTTTCACTCTCACACCCTGAATCCCCGCGGTGACCAGGTTTCCACTCAGAAGCCATCATTTATTTAGACACAGGTTGACCTCGCTTACTCTTCTGCAGGAGGGAGTGGCTGCCTCTGGGTTGCAGACTTGGCAAAGGGAAGGAAAGAGCTCTCTCCATCTCTGCAGAAGCATGTTACGGATCCTTATTTAGAAATAAACAGGCCGTGTGTGGAACTATCTGCCGCCAAGACGGCCCTCTACATTGTGTTTCTGCCTCCGTCTGGTTCCAGTACACGGATTAAAGCTGCTGCGACGGCGCATTGTTTCGCTCAACGGAAAGGTCGCGAGCGTGTTTGAATGTAATCTTTCAGAGACACTCCTCCACAGCGCCGTCACTGAAGGCATTTCTCTAAAGGATCATTTTTGCCTCACTGAGTCATGAGAGATCAACCAAAATTAGACAACACCTGATCTCTTTCCCTGCGGAAATGTAGCACACATCGTCTGAGCAAACGGAGGGATTAATCATCGATTTTGTTGCTTCTCAGTGCTACTTCTGCAACTCGCCTCCCAACTTTTGGCTTGAATTACACCTTCTCCTTTCAATTTTCTAATTTATTTCTCCTGTAAGTGGTCTCAGAAGAGGCCGCGAGTTATCCAGGATGGAACATTTTCAGAGTATTTTGTTACATGCTGATAAATATATTAGGTACTCTCAGTGTAAGCTTATGAAAAGAAAAGTAGATCCATCAAAATAGTCAAATATACAGTTTACAACTGAAGTTTTATATTTTTATAGGAGGAAACAAGTTCTCACATTTATTATTCTGTATTTTTTTGTAGGAATTTAAGTTCATATAGTTATTAAAGCTCAAAACAGAGGTCAAGCCGGCATTCACTTCCAGTTTGAGGCTGGTTTAAAAACACGTTAGAGAAGTCAGTTCACCAAGTGACCACTAGGGGGCTGGTTCAGTAAATTTCAGAACAAAAATACCAAAAATCTGTCAGGAAATTAAACTTTTTTGTAGTTACTTTAATATCCAAGATGGGTGGCTATTTTCTTTATCCATAAACTTTATATTTAAGATGAATCTGCTCAAATGGAGGCGAGCTCCAACCACTAACAAGCTCCCCTCCTGTTAGAATTTGTACCTTTTTGGATTTTTTTTTTTATGTTTGTTTTTGGTGTCATTTTTACCAACCAAAAACTTGTAAAACTTGCTTGAAATGGCCAAATGCAGCCCTATGGGTCACAAGAACTCAGTTTGTCCAAGTCTTAAACTATGAACACACGGGAAGGTGTGATGTGTTCAAGAACATTTTAAATGCAGGTTCTTGAACGTGCATTTAGTTCATGGTGTTCACACTGAAAAAGTAGGGAGGGGCTACTTCTTCTTTTTCTACACTTGACTAGCGCATGTCCACCAACTACAGCCGGAAGAGGCTTGGCATGAAATGTTGAAGCAGTATGAAGCAGGGAGGGTCCCGTTTCCAGAGTCTTTGGTATGATTTGGCCTGGATTTGAACGATTTGAACTCACGACCTTCTAGTCTCTGGATGGACACTCCTCCACAAGTCCACTGAGCTGGTTTAACTTGCAAAGCCCGTTCAATGGCACCGTGTTTTGTACATAGTGCCAAAAAACATTGGTAAAATTGAGAGTAGCTATTCCTTAATACAAGAGTTTTGACTGCGGAAGCATGAAATCACAAATATTGATTGAACCTTGTTGAGTCCGGTGTGAACGTAGCTTTTGAAAACAGAGTCCTTTATTCTGATTGAAGATGTTTAAGGCAAAACAATAAGAGTTTTATAGAAACTCATGTAAAAGAGACAAAGTAAAGTGCTTATTTAATGTCTTGTAAGTCTAACATATGACAGTTTTTATTAATAACAAGAAAAAGCTTCTTATCCATCTTCATCCACTGGCATCTTTCTCGCTTTTACGCTAAACACAGTTTTTCTTTTAACACAAACTGCAAGTTGAATTAAATTTTTAAAGTAAAATTATACCAACCTTTCAGGACTTGTCACTTTGTTTTTGGATTACATTTGCTTTGTCTTGCAGTCGTTTGGGTTCATTCAGTCCTGGTTTCATGCTCTATTTTGAAGGATTTCAGCCTTATGGGATATCTGCTTTTCCTTCTGTGGCTGCTCCTGTGATTGATTGTTCTGTTGTGAATCCACCGTGTCTCGTCACCTTGTGTGTGTATATATATATATATATATGTGTGTATATATAGCGCAGGTTGTATGACTTCCTTTGTTTGTCACCTTGCGTGTGTCCCTCTCCCATGCCACCTTTCCTTTGTACTTTAGCGCGTCTTTTCATATTTTTTCACTTTGTGTCCTCTGATTCCTGTTTGCTGTTGAGCTCTGTATGTTTTATTTTCTTGCATTTTTTTGTAGATAATTTTTAATCTATGCATGCTCACAAACACAAAAGAGTTCTTTCTCGTTTGCAGTCTGAATATACAATACAGAAAATTGTAAAGAAAGAATTTGCTCATTATTATTTTAAATTATGAATATACGGCAAAAGGTCTAACCAAGAAAAAAAGATTTAAATCTTGGTGAAAGCTTCTGAAGAGGCTGTATTTCTCGGTTTTACTTTAACTACATTTCTTTCTGTTTGGGTCTGACCTTGCGACTATTGTTCTTCTCCTAACAGTTTCACCTAAAGGATTCAAAATGAAAGAATTTCATAAATTTCCACATCGGTCTTTGTTTCTGTGCATTAATGTTTCTTTCATCACTTCTCATTATAGATTATTACAATTCACTTTTTTGCAAGTCAATTCTCAAGTCTTTAGCTGCAAGTTTAAGTACAGTCTCAAGTTTTAAAACACATAATGAAAATTAATTGTCCCAAACTGTCATTAAACTACCGTTAAACAGTTTGTGTGGACCATTGACAGTATATGAGAACTGGACTGAGTTAGTTTGATGTCACCCATTAAAAATTGTTTAGTTCAAACAAGTCATTTCAGTTGCCATTTTTTGGCAAAACGGATGTCGCCATGTTGGAACCAAGTGTCGTCAGTAAGCAGTGATTGGTCCATGTCGGTCTAAGTCATGGAAACCACTCTCACCAATCAGGAGTGAGCTTACTGGAAGGCCACACCCCCTCCTCTTGAAAGCAGGCACGAGAGAATCTGTCAATCTCATACTTATATTGAGGATTCTGATTGGTCCATTTATAACTTTATTAATTTTCAATAAAGTGAAAATGCTAACAAAAATAATTAGGATTAGCAAGAATAGGTTTAAAAAAAGCTAGCAGATCAAGAATGGATATTCTGACAAATTGACTGAGTAAAAGTTATTTATTTTTATTTTTAGGTTTACGGGAATTTGGCTTCTTGGAGCCAGTGAGTACTTCCGGTTTGAAACACAAGGAGGAAGGGGTCACTCACTCCAGCTCTCATATACTGTCAATGATATGGACACAAAAACTGTCATTGGTGTTTCTACATTCTTCATGCCAAAACTTTGTAAATAAAGTTTATTTTTACTGGAGCATTATTTATTTTTAATGGATCATTGTTCCATTGTCTCTTTCCTCAAGTAAGTTTCAGGTAGAGAATGACACAGGAGTGGATTAATCCCTCTCCTGGTAATATGATTCCCACTTTTGTACAAAATGATCCTGCTCCCTTATATTTTTGTCTGTGTTATTTTTCTACTTTAGTATTATTTTACTCTCATGAATTTTTGATTATATCTGACTTCCCTACAAGCTCTCTAACCTTAACTGAACTGTCTTTCATCCTTATTCTTCGCTGGATGTCATTTTGTTCTGTTATCTGAGTGGCCATGTGTTGTAATATGTCATTTTCTCCATGCCAGCCATCAATATGAGTTCTGCATTGTGATGAGGACACTAATGGCTTCTGGGAAATGTAGTTTTTATTGAGTTACATTGTAAGCATATTATCAAAAAACTACAAAATTACTCCACCTATATATTTTTTTGTTTTTGTTGTCCTTAAATAATGTCAGAGATGACTTCCATCCCACGGGAATCCTATGGAATTCCTGAAAACATCACAGCCTCTAGTCTCAAGTCTCTCTACACGAGTGTCAAGTTAATTCTCTGCATGTAAGTGTGACTCGGGTGTGAAACCCAGTCTCTGGCTGATATGAGATTTAAAGTTCATTAAACACGTTAACCAAGACCTGACTTTATTGTGGGCGGAGCATCACCTGAAACTTCTTTTGTGTGGGAGGAGCCTAAAGGATTGGCTTTAATGTGAATTTTGATTTAACACAAATATGAATGCAGATAAAACATGACAGATGATCCTTTTTTTAAGTTCCTTTGTGGTTTTATAAATAACTATGTAGCTGTTGGAAGAACCTGTTTTTTCAAGTGCCTTTTAGGCTGTTTGATCTCTTTAGTCAGAACCATTATTCATTTTTAGCTGGAGTCTAATTGGACACAGTAAAACCATGACTTGCATCTTCAAACAGAGTTTTGCTTTAAAGTTCCATCTTAGTTTCACATCAAATACATCGACCCTCAGCATGTGTCACCTGTACGGTGTGCACCTGCCCTGCAGCTGTTTGTTTTTACAACACCAAACTATGGAAATACAGGATAATCATCCGCTTTGTATAGCTACCACTATCCTCTGTTTTAATGAGACGGGTTCTTTTCATGTTTTCACATCGTTTTACTCCAGACTGACCCAATAAATCAGATTTTTTTTTTTTGCACTTGCTTTCATTCTGATGGCTATTTAAGATGAGTTCAGTGAGTTCAAATGCAAAGAAGGGAAGAGTATTTATTGGTTCATGGTGGTGCACTTAAAAAATTTCAATGTAATTAAGATTAAATAAATATCTGATGCTGGGCGGTATATAGAATGTGTTCCTGCATTTGTGTGAGCACGTTGTTGTAAGCACAATTACGCATGCAGACCCAATTATTTATGATTATTGCTCGTGAGCCGTCTCTGTTGTTCTGTATTAAGGTTCTACATCCTCCATCACATGCACTCAGTGGTTTGTAGGTGGATCAATTTTAAAGGTATTATTAATCCTTACACTGTGTGATCTTCATTTCTAATTGATGAGGACTGATATTAATAATAAATAAATTATGATTCAAATACATTTTTGAAGCCTAATTCAATGACTCCAAGTAAAATAGAAAAACAAAGAAATGTTAGGAAGAACATCTTATATTTCTTTTTTGTTTGTTTGTTGTTTTAAAGGATTTTAAGCAACTTATGGAAAATATACGGATAGTTATGGAAGATTCTGTATGAAGTTTTAGAAGGACTATTTCAAATCAATCCAACATACTTTGAAAAACAGTTTTTCAAAAAGTGGATTTCGATTTATTTTGATAATTTTGTCAGATTTCTACTAAAAAAGTCACATAAAATCTTCACAGCCGTATTTTTTGAGCAAACAATAATGAACTGATTCCGCTGCAACTTGGCATAAAAATCCTTTAAAAAAGACCTAAAAACAATCATGATGTTACTTAAAAAAAAGCAGCACAGCAGACATACTTACAAATTTCATCTGATAGAATGTTAAAAGCTTCCTGATGCAAGCTGCCCCCTTATGGCCTTGTCGGGTTATTACAGTCCAAGATTTCCCAGAACCAACTCAAGATGCCGTATTCTAGGACGTAGTTTCTGTAGAATTCATCAGAAACTCACCTCTGAGTTGAGTAAGCCTGCTCTGACTTCCCATCAGCCATTTGTTTACACTAGCTAACAGCCCCTCACAATGCCAAACTAACATTACTGCTGTTGTCGGAGCTATCTAGCCATATAGTTTGAGGAAAAAAATCCAGCTCAGACGGGGAAAACAAAGACGTACGTGGATCTATTTGTAAGTGGATGCATCGGAATGGAGCAGAGAGCTTGTCGCCCACAAATGTAGCACCTGCGTCACTGGTAGAGGCTTTTATAAACTGCTCCTGATTCACAATGGTTTAAATAAAGAAATAGACATTAACAAACATTATTAATGTGTATATAAGGTGTTAGTAAGACATATATTATACATTAAAATCTAAAGTGATAACATTGTCTACAAAGGCCACATTAATAAACTGCTTACAGACTTAACAAATGCATTAACTATATTCAGTGTTACCAAACTTTCTTTATGTCCTTCATCATGAGATGCCACCAAAACACTATTTTAATGTGTAAAGGTTTTTAAGTTAATGATCGATCAGCAGTGGTCCACAAACTGACAATGCTGCACATAAATATTAACAAATATGTGGAGTTGGGAAATGAATTGCACTAAATCAGCTGTAGTTTTCAGATGTGTGTGTTTGGAGGAGGAGACCTTTAGCAGCATCTAGTTATGCTAATGTGTATCTAACTGGAGGATAAATCTTTGCTGGGCCTGATCTTGTTTTGTTGTTCCTAGTAATTCCTGGTGTTTTCCCAGTAGCTGCCGTCTTTCTTTTGACCTCCTCTCCAGTGGGAACAAGACCTGTTCCACTTAAGGTGGCAGATGGATTGACTCTTGGAGTAAAAGAGTCCTTGAGGTGTGAGAGAGAGACATCTCCTCGCCTCTCTGAGGACTTGAAGCATGTTCCTCTGCTGGCACGATGACCACTCCTCGCTCGCTCGCCACGTTCACATTCATTTCCTCCATCCAATCAAGCTCTGGAGTGAATCATCCAATGCTGAAAGAGATGGCGAGGGCAGCCAAGAGCCCTGCTGCTCCAATCTATTCCCCTGTCAACTTTCCATTCCTCTCCTGGAGTTTGATGTCATGCACCTCCGTTTCTCATCCTTAACATCCCTCTCCCACTCTTTCATCACATTTATTTCTTTCCCTTTCCTTTTGTCTTGCTTGCTGCTGTGAGAGAAGATGCATGATTTATGAAGTTCTATTTTTACCAGTTTCTGAGGAGGGGAAAAAGGGAGAAGAGTGACAAAGAAAAGGAAGAATAAAATAGATGAGGTGAATGTAAAAGTGAGCTCAAAGCGAAGGCATGACAGGAGAGGAGACATTCATCACCCTGTGACCCTCCGGGCTGAAAACACTGCCTGTTTGAGACTTATGGCACAGATATCGGATAAATGGAATATCAAATATCCAAAAAGCAAATGGCTGTGAGATTTTTAGAGAAAGCGCACGTTCATTAGCTGTCTTAGTGTAGTAAAACAACTCAGGCGGATCAAATCGCGTTTGGACCTTTGCTTTCGAAGCAACATGACCACAAAAATCAATACTCTTTTATTTATTTATTTTATAATAACTGAAACATGATAGACAAAGCATCTATACTTGGCTGAAAAAGAGCCACAACCGTAAGGATATTAAGTGAATTTAAAATGCTGCAACAAATCTTTAGAGTTAGTGAGATTCAAGCTAATAGAAAAAGTATTTTTATAAATATATAGTTTAATTATGTAAGAAGAAGCAAACGGGGATCATGATTATGATGAAATTATGATGAATCCAAACTACTTGCATCTTTTGATAACGTAATTAAATATATTTAAAAAAAAAATGTTATGCATCTGATGATTATAATACTCTGATACATCCAGAAAAAGTTCTAACCACAAAACAGACATTTCATTTTCTTTGTTTCTGAAAAGTGCATCACATTTATCTTTGTATTATTTCACTAACATCAGTGTTTTATTTTGACAGTTACTTAGCTGATTAAATATAAGTACCTTAGTCTTTTTTCACAACAATCATTTAGGCCTATATTTTAAAATATGTATATATATGAAATTTTTCATTGTTATTTTGCATTCACACATCAATCTTTAAAGTTTACTCTGGATTTTTAAAGTTAATTTTATTTTTATCCATTTTGTGTCGCAGCTATGAACAACAGCCAAAAGTAAAATAAATGAAATACTAGAAAAAGCAGATAAATATATGAAAACTGCAGCCAAATTCTACCTTATTAGTTCTCTGGGGTTAAACACTTTTATAAATGTAGTGCAGATTTGATGTAAAATACTGTCAAGCTCTCACATTATTTTAAACAGTTTTTAATGCATTTGATATCAAACTTTTTCACTTCATTGACTCATATTTTAATTGTGCCTCAGCAAGTTTTAGTCATGGAGCTCCAGGGTTCAATGAAAGCTTCTCGAGGCTATGCAGGAAAAGTAGTTCAGCTAACTTTGAACTTTTTTTTTCAAAGTGTATATTTAATACGCTTTAGATTTTTTCCTCCTAACATTATACAGTCTTGTTGAGCTTCTACAACAGGGAAATGTCCGAAATACCCCAAACTCCCCAACTCCTGTAAGACTGTAGCGCTGAACAATCTAGTGCCCAGGATTTTAATCCAATTCAGACACATTCTCTCTACAAAAAATGACGTCACCCATTTGCTGCAGTAAAAACCGAATAAATATGAATATTTGTTTGATGGTACTCAAGTTGTAAAACCTCAAAAGAAGAACCAGAGTCAGGTTGGGTAGATGGGTGCATGGATGCACACCAGATGTGTGATGTCAACATAGCAAGAACATCTTGACTCGGTAAGTGAACATTCTGTCAAGTAGCAACAGAAAATGTGGCCTGCAAGAAGCAGAAACAGAGAAAATAAAGAAGAGCAAAAAATAAACACCATTAAATTAGGTGGAAGTGTGGACATAATATATTACACTGTCACACTGCACTCATCCCCCCAAAATATATTAGCAAAGACACTAAGAGTGTGATAAGACGAGTATTAGTCATAGTGCTGCCATAAGAGGATAAGCTTTAAATATGTTCCTCTAATTTAGCTTCTAAATTAGCTTAAACATTTTGCTTGTCTGGATAATTTGTGTGAGTTGCCACAATGCTAAGACATGAGCATTTATAAGAGAAAATCATCTTGTCGTTGGTTTTGCAGGGAGTAGCTTGAAAGCTAAATTAGATCAAAGAAAAATCCTAAAACTCTTCAGTTAGTCCAGACAGTTCTCGTCGGAGAGGTTTACTGGAATTCATGTCTCTGAGATGAATGGAACTGCTGAAAGAATGTCTTTGGTGCATAAAATAATTGCCTCATAATAATTTAAAACCGTAATCTTGGAGAAACAAATCAAATCAAGCAGCTATTAACATTTATCATGTTGCATGGGGGCGGGAGTGTCATGGTTTGGGCTTGTTTTAAAGCCACAGAATGCCTTTCTTCTGTGCCTCACTGTGAGTTAAGTGAGCTCATCCAGAACAGGGACTTTAAACAGAATTACTAAAGAGACGTTGAGTAGCGGTGATCTGGTTAGAGTAAAGATCTCAACTTGATTGATGGGAAGTTAAGAGAAAACAGGTAACTAATTGAATCAATGAATTGAGAGATGTGTTTTTTTTTTCATATCGATTCTTTGTGTCTCGGGGTTTTTTAAGTAAAAAACAATCCATTACCTTGAATCTTTTAGTCGGAAGTTAAAAAAAAAAAGAGCAGCTCAATAGTGGAGTTCTTAGAACACGATGGGTTCAGTTTACAAGCTGGGATCATTTTCCAATACCGTCACAGGAAAGATGTCTGTCGAGGGTCTCGGATGACTGGTCTCCAAGTGAATTTGGGTTGAGCTTTCAAAATTTTTGATCGGTAAAGAATTATGCAGTATATATGTATTTTACATAGCTTATATACTATTATTTCATAAATCTATGGGGCTTTGCATGACGTTCCACGTATGTCTAACAGGTTTTTCACACATGTATCAACAATATATGACTTTTATACCACATATATGCAGCAAATATCGTGTTAAAGTTACCTAATTTATGCACAAATCACTAATAAATTGCATATAAACTGAACAATAATCCCATCATGCACGACTTTGTGGGGCTAGTACATAAATAACACTTTTAAAGAGCCATTTGGGTCGATTTCTCACTCATACTTAAAAAAAATAAGACTTTGTATTTATGTTATTGTAATTTTTAAGACAAATATTTAAGCTAAACTATTATTCTTTTGGCATAAATAAAAGAAAAATTTAAGAGAAAATTATTTTTTTTCCCCAAATACGACAGTTTATAGTTTTTAACACAGGTTCACAAGACTGCCTTTCAAAATAAAAGACTTCCTGTGTCACATAGGATCATTTTAATGGAGCAAATGTGGGTACTTTAATGTCAGCAATGAAAAACATATATTTCTAAACATTTCTGATGCTTCTTAACCAGAAATTCATAAATCTAACTATCTAAAATGAAATTAATTGTATTTTTTGAACCATGACGCACACTTAAAACACTGGAATTTGTTAAAATGTTTAGTTCTCGATTATCGAACCACTATGGCTACTGTGCTTTGGAGACTTGCAAAAGTTATTTTACTCTTTTAAACTGTTCTTTGAAATTACTTTTATAAACTATAAGCTTTTTATTTTTCTGTAACCAGAAAGCCAAAGTGAGTGAAGGGGAAGAACCGGATGTTGATCTGGAGCCGCAGGTTGCGACCCCTCCCCTAAGGCATTGCATAACGGCGGGAAGCCCGATATGAATCCATCGATTCATCGCTTGAACACTCAAAGGGTTAAAGAGCGTGTGTACCGCCAGTGATATCTCCGTGTTAAGGAGTTGAAATCATGATACACTTCCAAGTGAAGCAGCAGAAACATGGAGATTCAAACTTCAATCCATTAAAGTAAAACTGAGAGAGTATCCAAAGGAAGAAAAAAAGAGGAAAACTGAGAATCAAGAGAAGATCAAAAGGTGTCCTCTTAGAAGACGTGGTGTTATGAAGAAGTTGAGGATGTCCATCAACGTAGAATCATCAAATAACCCATATGATCCGCTGGTTTTCCTTTCTTGATCAAAGCTTGTTTTAGGGGAATATTTCCCCTAAATGGGAAACTGTTGAAGCATCAGGGATTTTCCGGGAGGTTTGATCTGTATGGAGTGAAAGCAACTTTTTATCACTCTCCTCCCAAGAATCTCAGTGTGAAACATGTTTTACAGTTTTTCACACAGATTTTGCTCTTCAACGTTTAAGCATTTGTACAAGCGTTAAGCCTTTGATGACATATTTGTTGTTCTTATCACTTTTGGGGACAGAGCCTTGAACTGACCTGGTTATACTTAACGAAGACCAAATTCTAACCTTCGTACGGCTTAAAAGACCAGAAAAACACAAATTCTGATGTGTTTTTTATTTAGATTTTAAACTTGAACTGCTGCATAAATTTGACCCCCTTTTTTGTTTTACTAAACCTTGATTTGATTTAATAAATAATCTTATCTAGCTAACAGTCTAATTATGGCATCCACATTTTCAACACACAACTTTGTCAAAGTCCAGTAAATTGTCCTTGTAGAGTTTCAGATAAAATGAACCTTGAAGGCTCGGAAACAACTAAAAAATGATTGTTTATTCAGGTCAAATAGGGTTTTTCCATGAGAACATGCAAAGTCTCAGAAACCAGTGTGTGAAATAAATTCTACTTTTGATGGTTTTGGGGCAAAAAAGACTCAAAACTTCAGACTTTTTTCCTGTATCTGATACTTGGTTCACGACTAAAAGACACCGATTCAGACTACATAAACGCAATAATAAAAAATAAAAATTATAAATAAATCAATTATTGAAGACAATGGTGTAGTTTAAATAAAAGCAAAAGGCATTCCACTTTTTAAATTCCTGATTATTTTGTAACTTCCAAGAATAATTTCTTCAATTTTCCCATTTTTTAGAAGATATTTTTTCTAATGACAAAACATTTTTGATACTTGATTAGTATATGCTGTAATGGTTTCTGAAAAATGCCTTAAATACTTCCTCTTTGTCATGTGATTTTTGGATAGTTGTGGATTTTTTAAAGACCTGAAATGTGTTGGTAAAGAATAAATAAGTTAAGAACGGAATAAATAAAGTGAAGCATAGTGGGATTATATAAGTTTACTTCCTCCCACTCCATTTTAAGCAATTAAAAGTCAGTTTGAGAAACATAATATTTAATGGTTTTATTGTGTTGTGTACTGTATGCAAATGAGCTAATATGATTAATTGGAATAATTGAATTATTTACTATTGTGAGTGACTGCATGAATGTTTTCTAATTAGTTTTATGAAAAACTATCCTAAGTTTGATATCTCCCTGTATAAATATATGTATGATTTTTATTTATTTTCTATTATTTTTGCAATCCAATCTGATTTTAAACCCAATAGTCTTAAGTTGACTTCTCTACGAGACTTTCTCCAATCGATTTGTTACCACGGCGGGTTATATATCCTTAGTTGTACTTGTGAAACCAGAGAACCTTTGGTGTATCAAACTTCAAAACTTTCTTATTGTGATTCAAACTGAGAAAAAATCTTTATGTAGAAGTTATCATGTCCCATCCAGACCAAGATCTATCATTGTTCTTCTGTAAAATGGAATTTCTCAGTTTTTTAAGGGATAGTTGAGGTAATCTAAAGAGAACAATGAGACAAAAGACAAAATAGGCCGACTCAAACACCTAACATTTCCAAAATGTTGGCACAGCTGTTTGAAGCAACCTATGTGAGATAGTATCATATTTCTGCCTGAAAGCGTTCCCTTATTAAAGAGAAATCTTCCTTATCAAGATTCATGTCAAATGTTCCATCTGTGCTGGGACCGTATGCATTTCCATTGATTTGTCTGAGGTTTACCTTCATGCATGGAGGTATCAAATGAAGCCTGCATGTTTCTGGCCTTCAGCAGTTCCCTCTCTCTCGGCGAGGCAGGCTGCTCGCAGCAGATAAAACCGCGTAGCTGCTTTCAAGCCCTCACTGCTGCAGGCTTTATCTGCACTCGCTCCTCTTACTGATGTTCGCCCAGCCCTGGGTGAAGCCAATAACCCGCTAATGAGCCCCGTCCCCAAAAAAATCCAGGAACAATCGGTGGGGCTGGAGTCACGTTCATCCCCGGTGCCGCAGCTTCCCCACGGCTTCCCGGGAATGCGCAAACAAAAACACGGAAGCAGCTCCGATCACATTCGTCATAGCCTGCGGGAGCTCTGACACTCGCTTCAGGCGCATGGAGACCAAAGTATAACGGGAGGAAGAGGTGAATCGAGAATGTGGTGGCTCAGGCGGAGAACTGAAGAGAGCCTTTGTGAGAGAGAAGAGTCACAAAAACAGCTGGACTTCACCACTTTATAGACTCAAACAGTGTCTGAGGTCAAGTTTTTATCAGGTTTCAGGCTATTTATGGCTTTTTGGGTACTAAGGCTTAGTCTCAACATCCCTGGTAGGGAAAGTTGACAGGTCAAGTTGACAAAATACATTGTGGTTTAATATTTAAGCTCCAGTCTTAACGTTATTTCAACTACTGTAAATATTCAACCATTTACTTCCAGGATCTGCAAAATTAAGCAATTTTTTTGCTACATGGATGTCGCCATGTTGGAGTCAGTTAACAGTAATTGGTCTGAGTCTGTCTGAGTCATTGTTTCTATGGCAATTACTATCGTTAATCAGGTGTGAAGTGGTTTGAAGTCCACTGAAAGCAGCTCGAAGGAATGTGTCAGTCAAACATTCGATTCAGGGACCAGCAAGTACCACAAATAAATAAATGAAATTAGTATTGACAAGAGCGTGCACTTCTCAATAGAAGTCTATGGCATTTTGGCTTCTTGGGGCCAGCGGTACTTCCTATATACAGAGCAGTCAACCCCCCCAACCTAACATTACCAGTGCAACCAAAATGGCAGGCACAATTGGAGTTATCTGGCTGTACAGTTTTGAGCCAGATGCCAGCTTAGTTTAGAAAAATAAAGACATACATGGATTTAGTCGCCTACAAGTGGATGCATTAGAATGGATGGAGTATGGAATCTGTGACCCGACCAGCATATTTTCAGCATCACAAATAGGCTCTTTTCTGACTACTTCATGTGACCTTCAGATTAGCCCCAGTATAGTACGTAGAGACCTTCATGGAATAGGTTTCTATGGCCGAGCAGCTGCATCCAAGACACATAAGTCAAATGCAAAGAGTCGAATGGTGAAAAGCACGCCGCCACTGGACTCTAGAGCTGTGGAGACGCCTTCTCTGGAGAGATGAATCTCACTTTTCCATCTGGAAATCTGATGGACCAGTCTGGTGTGGAGCTTCCAGGACAACGGTTCATTATAGACTGCATTGGTGGAGGAGGAATGATGGTGTGGGCTTGTTTTTCTGGAGTTGGTTCAAGTGAAAGGAACTTTGACTGCTTCAGGATACCAGAACATTTTGCTCCCAACCATGTAGGAACATTATGGATCAACCCCTTCCTCTTCCAGCATGACTGTAAATCAGTGCACAAAACTAAAGGTCCATAAAGACATGGAGGACAGAGTCTGGTGTGGATGAACTGGACCCGCCTGCACAGAGTCCTGACCTGAAACCCATAGAACACATTTGGGATGAATTTGAGCGGAGACTGAGAGCCAGGCCTTCTCCACCAACATCAGTGTGTGACCTTATCAATGCACTTTTGGAAGAATGGTCAAACATTCCTATAAACACTCCTCAACCTGAAAAAAATCTTGTTGTGATGTGGAAGCCACTTGCAGACAAATAGATCTATGCATGTCTTGGTTGTCCACATTCAAACTGGGACCCATAGCTCAGAACTGCACGGATGGATTATCTGATATTGCTCGTCGTTTTTGTTGCACTGGTATTGTTAGGTTTGGGTTGTGAGGGGATAGCGGGAGAGAGTGTAAACAGATGGATGATAGGAAATGAGGGCAGACTCACTCAATGGTCATGCTTAAAATTCAGAGGTAAATTTCTTAAACAAAAACTCATTTTACCATGTCCTAGAAAATAACACTTATTGTGAGTTTGGCTAGAAAAAGCATAATCATAATTAAAAGACCACTGGTAACACTTTGCAATAGATCAAAACATTATCAGAGTGGGACTTTAAAAACACCAAAAATGTATATTTATAGAATTTAATAATAATTCATAGATATAGTTATCCAGGGGGCCGGATCCGGCCCCCGGGCCTCGAGTTTGACACGTGCTTTACTTAAATAATGTATTGAAAATTGGTGCAAAATGGATTTGAAAAGCTGATGATTCATGTTGATCGTATAAACGAAGAGTTTTGTCATTCAGGGGTCACCAACATCTCCGGAGTTAAAGGGTTTAGGAAGAAAACTTAGTTTTAACACCGGCCGACTGATCTTTAGGCTCTGCGGGGTAAAAGTGTGGCCCTGTCGTGTGCATGGAGCCGGTTCTGCATCCATCCCTGCATGAAGAAGCCATATTGATTAACCTTGATGATTCTATTTTACATCCGATCAGCATTTGTGTGTGTCAGCGTTTGTGTCCTTGCTGCATATGTGATGCAGGAGCGCCGCAATAATGGGCTCAAGTGCATTTCACTCAAGTGATGGATGAATGGAAGGATTGATTTGTTTTCGGGTGGAGTAAAGGCACGAGTGTGTGTTGTTGCCTCCAATGAAGACGTCCGGTGCCGCTCCATCGGGTCCCATCCGCACTCAGTCATGCCAGGCTTTTCACTTAAACAGGGCCCGGCCACAATTAGCCGTTACCATTACATGACAGATTTTTAGCCTCGGCCAGCTTTCCCCCGGGGAAATTAGAGCGCCGCCAAATCGTTAAAGCTCAAGCTAAACATTAACATCCATTTGCATTTTTATAGCACCTGGAAAGGATGTGCCAGGTACATTATCTCTGAGAGGCAGAGCGGGACTCCTCATTTGGGATTGTTCTGCTGTCCCGCGCAGAGACGTTGTGGCATTTTTACCAGAACAGGCCTCACTTTGACGCTTCTGGAGTGTTCTGGTTGAACAAAGCTGGCACAGGAAACAATGACTTGTTTGTTATGCAAATCCCCCCCAGCTTTCATTTATCCAAACACCTAAACAGATGAGGGGGTGTATTTTTACTTTTTGGGGGGGATTTAAGTCTATGTTCTTAGGTAATTGAGCTCCCTCCCATCCTCTCTGCAGGTGAGCGGGATCTGCGGACACGCTCCTCAAAGGGCCGCGCGCTCCATCGACCCTCCTCCTCCTCCTCTTCATCAGCCCCCCGCCGCCACCGCAGCCCGCGGCGCTCAGCCCTCGGACTCTGACGAGACTTTGGCGGGCCTCCGCAGGTGAGAAATCAGCAGTGCGGACCGGCTTCATCTCCAGGGAACTGCAGGAGCAGAATATTGCCCCTGACAGTGTGCACTGATCCCCGCCTGCTTCCTTCTTTCTCCTCTTGGGGCCTAATGAGCAAAGTCATAATTTCCCAGCAGGGCTACTGGCTGGCGTGCTACTGGCAGCACAATGGCTGGATTATTGTCAATTAGGAACAGAAACACAATTTATTCCAGCCTCTTTTAATCTTCCCTCCTCAAAGGGGGATCTAATCATCTTTCTTTGGCTGATATGATGCTGAATTCTCTCTTTTTTTCTGCTTATCGTCACACAAAAGTTGTTTTCTTTGTCGTTCAGGGAGTTCATGACCAGCTTGAAAGGCTTCAGCACCTTCTACAGCGGTCTAGGGGAGGCGTTGTGCAGCCGAGAGCCCACGTCGGCAAACCACTCCCTCTGCTGGAACGGGCAGGAAATGACAGACAGGTGAGCGAGGGTCCTTTTGGTTTGAAGCCATCCATGATGTTAAGATTACATCTAAAAATCTAAAGTACGGTGGCCCTGAAGTGTAAATAACATCAATGAATCCCTCAATGCATAAGCATATTAAAGATCATGACGATAATAAAGCAAAACAAATAGTAAAATTATTTTTTTCAGAGAGCAATAATTTATTTTAATATTTCTAATTTAGTAAATTAATTTATGTACTAAATTTTAGTAATTTCCAGAATTAAATGCTCTAAACTCATCAGTGCTATGGGACTATAGGCTGATTAGATGATGAACTTTGACATTTGAGTTTTTATTAAGCATATCCAGAATCGCTTCATGTCGAATGAATTTTTGGTCCAAATGATGGACAGATGTCATCATCCATCCTTTTTAGGAAATCAAAAGTTAATTCTAGAAAACAAAATGAAACAGAACATCACTGATTGGACGATGACGTTAGTTAGTTGGCACACACTGGACATTCTAATCATAAAAATTTTATTCATATGAAGACATTGAAAACACATTTGAAAAAACTCAATCATCCAGTCAGGGATGTCTTGTATAGTACCTATCTTTTCTGTTTTCTTTTTTGCTTTGTTTTTTAACATCTATCCGTTTTCTTAGCCTGAATAATCACTTTTGAGGGAAGGGGGGTTGCTGGAGCCTATCCTGGCAGTTTTTGGAGCTGCTGGGGTCCCAGGTGGGATTTGAACGGGGATCTTCTTAAGCCTTGTTTCCACTGACAGGTCCGGACCGGATCGGTCCGCTCCTGGCTGGTTTAGAATGATCCGGACAATTCAAGAGAGCGTTTCCATTGAGTGTTGGACCATCAGATAAAACTTTTGGCTTGGATGTTGAGTTGGGAAAAGCTCTCGTTGGACGCTTGCTGTTGTCGTAATACCTTCAGGCCAATCGATGGATTTCATCGTGTGATGATGGTAGCTCCGCCCTAAGTGGTCCGTTCCATTTTTCTATGAACCTACGACCAACAATGGTACGAATCAGTCCGGCCTAATGGGTTCGTTTTACAATGGAAACGCTCAAAGTACTGAACCGGTCCGGTCCAGTCTGGTCTGGACGTGAGGATATAGTTCTGACCATAGTGCCTCAGTGCAGCCCCATTTTCACACTCACTTTGATTCATAAATGTTTCATTTTTGTGTATTCATTTATTTTTGTTTTTTACATTTTGTTTTTTGGGAATTTTGCTTTGATTTTGCTTTGATTACTAAATATATTTGTCGCTATCATTAACATGTGTTGAGTGATTTGTTGGTGTGATTTGGACTTCACCATAAAAAAAGCTTAAATGGGACGTTTTTCTACAGAAAAGTAAAAACTAAATCTTTTTGCCTGTAAATCACACAGTTTTTGCAACTTGTGTGTACTTCTTAAAACATATTTCTGGTCTCTAGAAATTCCGTAAAATCTTCTTGGTCTAATTATAAAAAAAGAGTCTTGATATTTTTTCCATGTGGTTTAATTTTCTCTTTCATTTCTGTTTTTGAACTTTCTCATAAGAGGGGTTTTTTGATGTTGTAAAATCCATATTTTCTTTTCCTTTTTTTCTTGCACATAAAGTGTAGAATTAGAAGAAAAGTTTTTATTTTCAATCGATTTCTCAAACTTTTCTCAAAGAGATAAAAAAAGAATTTGTCACAGAAAAAGACTTAATCTGAGGAGGAGACGTGAAGTTGGCAAGAGGGCAAAGCTGTCCTGAGGGGATGATTACAAGCTGGACCAAACAGAGCGACAGGAGGGTGCAGTGAGGCGGGAGAGACGGCGAAATGATGGAGAGATTACAACGTCTCGCGGCGAGCAATTCTTGGTGTCATCTGGGAGGACATTCACAAGCGAAATCGTCTCCCGTTATCTTGCTGGATAAGTCCTTCTCCACAGCCAAACCTTTCACTCGCTCAGCGTATTGTCTCATGCTGATAAATTTGTGTGGAGATGGAGGGAGGGGTGAGCGCCGGAGGGATGATGTCCCGATTGCTGATCTTTGGAGCTAAATGAGGAGATCTTTATCAGCCGTGTTCGCCGTCCCACCTGGAAGAGAGATCAGAGGATCTCGTTGATTGTGAGGCAGAAGCAGCGACGAGCTCAAACACCCCAAACTGGATCTGATGACGGCAAACTCTCAGGGCTGTGATGAACCAGATGAGATCCAGCGTAAACACATCAACAACTCTGAGTTGAATTCTTAACTGATCATTCATTCCAGGTGGTCTACAAAAACATTTCCTCTCTTCTACTTTGATAAAAACAAGAAAATATTCACATTTTTTGGGGAGAAATTACATTGAGTAAAAACAATCAATGACTTAAACACAAAAAAGATGAAAAATGATTATAAGATACAATAAAAAGCAAGAAGGGCTTAGTAGTGGTTGTTTTTTTGCCTCACTAAAAGAAGGATCTTGTTTAATTCCCAGCTGGATCCTTTCTATGTGGAGTTTGCATGTTCTTCATGCGCAGGTTTCTTCCCACAGTTCAAAAACGTGCTTGATAGGTTCATTTTTGTCTCTAAATTGTCAGTGAGTGAGTACCCAGCCTTTGCCTAACACCAGCCAGGATAGGCTCCAGCACCCCTCAACTTGTGGAGTTTAAGGAAAGGTTGACTTTTAAACTCTAATATTCCAAGAAGACTAGCTGGTTTTCTTTAGACTTATTCTTATTCTTATTTCAGTCCTTATTTTAGTCAGTACTAGCCCCAAATGAGCATTTGGTACAACATCATGATGTTTCCAGGTGGTTTGGCCTAATCTGTAGAGAGAAGAGAACAAATCAAATGAATAATTCTTCAAGAATCCATGTTGACTCATTAACCTGTTATAGTACAACACAGTGAAAGCTTTAGTCTGGACCAAGGCTTAGAGTTATTATGGCTTTGCAGATTTATCTAGTTATTATCGTATATGTTTATTTAACAGCTGAGGTGGGACTAATACCGAATAATGTCTATTTTGTCCTGTTTTACTGCATATTTGCTTGTCTGCATAGATCTGGACCACAAAGGTCCTAGTCTGGAAAGCTCAGATGTGCGTGTGGATACACAGACAATAGCTGAGCAGCACACATGCCTCACACAAGCTGCATAGCTGGCCCATGACTCCAGACTCCATTACCCGGGCTCCATCTCTCCGTCTCTATTGTTTATTCTGGTGGGGGGAGGCAGAACTCTCAATCAGACTGGACCTAACGGCATGCTAATTGGTGTTTGATTAGATTAGGCTATCACAAGAGTTTACCGTTCTCATTTGCTTGACCAGCGCCTGAGCAATAACACGGACGAGGTTGAATAGTAAACTGATGCTATCAGCAGAGAAAAGCTCAGATACGTGCAAGCCGATACTGTGGTAAAATGAGCATTTATCTTGTGAAACACTAACCTGCCTCAGAACTGTAATCTCGTTCAATCTTCCTTCCCAAATCCACCCTCCTTGACCCACATTTCCTCTTTTCCCTCTCCCTAATTGATCACACATCTCTCCATTATTAATGTGATAATTAGGAGCTGAGAGAGGATGAGATCATAGCTAATAAGGAGGATAAATAACTGGGGAAATGTAATTGGAGTTTAATGAAACGTCCGACTTTGTGGAGAAGAAAAGAATGATGAGTGGAGATATCAGCTGAGAGGTGTGTGCCGGCTGCTCCACACACACATTTAAACACACACACACATGCGTAGGTTTCATTAAACTCTTCTCCTCTTTCAAACCTTCTGCTCCTTCATCTTTCCATCGTTCAGATCATCGTGACCTTTCCAACAAACTGACCGTCCTCAGCGACGGTCACAACCCAGACGGTGGTGACACAGAGGCTGCCAGAACAGGACAGCAAACGGACCCAACAACATTTAACGCAAAAGAGATATTTCACAAATAATGTTTGTGTTTTGAAATTTTGTCGTGCTGGTATGACTCGACCATAGATTTGAACCTTCCAATCTCACGCTACATATTCAAGAACGCTCTAAACGTGGGTTTTTGATCCAGCGTTTACCGTCGCTGCTCACACTGAGCTAAATGTTCTAAAATGTGTTTTAATCCATGTTTTTATCAAGTATTTTTTGTTGTTGTGCACTACTTTATTTTGAAAATATTTCATTTTTGCTTTTTTTTTTGCATTTCCTTTTTGTCATATTGTAGTGGTTACATTTTGTTCTTTAAGATTACAAGTTGCTGTTCTTTTGAGTTGTTGCTTCAGCTGTTGTGCATGGGGTAGAGCGGTCGACCTATGACTGAAGGGTCTCAGGCTCGGTTCTTGCTTCGCCCGCCTCAAAATGTCCTTGAGCAGGACACTGAGCCCCACATTGGTCGTGGTGGTTATAGAGGGTGTCACTGTCAGTCTTAATGAGTGAATGGGATTGTGACTATAACTTTAAGGAAGATAGAAAAGAATCAGTTTAGGGGCTTAGAACGGAAGGTTGTGAGTTCAAATCCAGGTCGAGTCATATCAAAGACTCTAAAAATTAGGCCCAATTGACCTTTTTTTTAAAGATGTCTCATGTTTAATATAGTTAAACTGCTATTTTTGTGGTGTTGAAGTTATCATTTTTGGCGCCTTGGCCTCGCCCCCTTGCAGCGGCTGCTGCAGTTCCACTGGAAAGCGTTTGTTTCCACCTGCAGGAATCCGCAAACATGAAAGAGCGCTGAAGAATCTGCCTCCCAGACACAGCAGCTCCTCCCCCTCCTGATAACACAAACAAGTGTCAGCAGAGCTGCGTTCTCCAAACCCGGCACGAAGACTTATGATCGCCGCTCTGTGGGCTGCTTGTGCCTGGATATACCCTCCGAGCTACAGCGGGACAAAAACACATCTCTGCTAATGAAGCCTCATTAACAAACATGATGAAAAAGTTCCTATTTGAAAGGTTAATATGCTTGAAATTAATCACCAACCTCCAGTTTGGGGATGTTATCTCCTCCTGGGTAAATGAAGGGATTTTCTGTATTTATATCCACACTTGAAGAAGCTGAAACATGTTTGTCTCATTTTTCACCTCATATTTAAATGTCAAAGTAAAAAAAAAACAAAAAAACAACAGTTGTCCAGGAGCTGTCATTCACTTTCTGAACACTAGATGGTGATAAATGATGCGTTTGGACTGATGGAGCAGCAGATGCTTCATGGTGTCTTCTCCACATGCTGCTTTTTCTTAATTTTAAGTGTTTCAAACACAATTCTCTCCTCTTGTCTCAGGTTTTCTGGTCCTGGTCTGAAGCGCCTTCAAGTCGAGTCCAAGAGCAACAAGCCTCTGGAGCCGATCATCAGCCAGATCATCGACAAACTCAAACACATCAACCAGGTGAGATGCGGCGTCTGGAGGTTCTCCGTCAGACGGGAAATGTGCTCCATCTGTTTCTCACCTGCATCTACGGTGATGTTTGAACACATTTCTTGTTTCTTAAGCATTTTTTTTTCAAATTCCAGCATTTATTGCCATGGAAACCAGGGAAATGCTCCCCTGATCCACCTCAGCTGCCCAAAAATCAGCCTGACAGTAGATGTCCGGCTGACCGTCTTCACTCATATACAACTGACTGTATATGAGAACTGGACCGAGTGACAAATAAAGTGACTGAGTTCTTGCTGTTTATTTCTCTTTAGAAGATTATGGGACTCCGTGTTTGAATGGGAGGAGTCACTCAGTCCAGTTCTCATTAACAGTCGATGCCTAAGGTTTGGAGGACCTTCCTCCAGTCGGCCTCTGACAGCCATGTTTCTCCCCTCAGGGAAACATCCAGAGAGCAGCAGGTAGAGACGCTGTAATTTCCTCATTTACCTTTGCTGCGTTACCTCATGCATAAGTGCCAAACGCCCCCTGCTGTCTTCAAAGGGCCCCGTACACATTAGTCCAAGCTGTGGCCCTGAAGGTTTTTATGCAGATTTAACCCCTGAAGTCCTAAACTGGTATTTTTTTCCCCTTTTATTTTGCTTAAATTCCACTTTTCAGAAAAACGTTTGATTTAAAACTTCTGATTTAGCCTTTTTAATAAAGCAGAGTAAGTGTGCATGGACTCCATTGAGAATAGATTCACCATTAGATGCTGCAGGTTTTTGAAATGTAATGAAGAAACTTAAAAAGCTTTAAAAATCTCGAAAATAAAAGGTAGGAAACGTGCTTCAATGACAGTTTTAGAGTTCAGGATTTAACAGATTCTTGTTATGAAGTTAAGAAATTAAGTGACTTACTTAAAAAAAAAATGTCCCCTTTAACACCTGAGATGTTCCCGGTGACGCCTAAATAACACACACTCGTTGATTGTTCGCAATTATTGATGACATCATCGAATGAAAGTGACGCCCGAAATATGAGACACTAATTTTTCATAACTCTCCGTTTGGATAAATGAAGGGGAAGGAAGAAGGGAAGAATTTGGATTGGGCCTTATTCACCTAATCACCCACCTGCTTCATAAGCAGCACACAGAGACTCACTCTGTGTGAAGTATTGTTTTGTGTCACCCTGCCTGCATTACTGAGCATTTCTATCTAGACTTCATCTTCTGTTTTCTGACTCTGCATCATCTCTGATTGACTGCCGCCTGCCCTGACCCTCGCCCGGACTCTGACATCTTCTTGGATGCTCCCATGCTCGTGTTTAACCCAGCCTGATCTAGTTTTGTGGACTTTTAGCGTTAGTTTGTTCCTGTCTGACCTAATAAACCAGCTGCACGTGATGTCTGTGCATTTGTGATAATTATAAAATGTTGAATCTCAGAGCAAAGCTTTTTTTCTTCGCTTCATTGCTCAAAAAGTTGTGAGGTTACGGTAGTCGAAATAATGTAAACACCGGAGCTAAAGTGTCAAGAATGATGCATCTGACCACAGAGAGAAGTAGCTTTGAAAAAAATTGGAGGAAATGGGAGTTGAATTTTTGGTTCCTTAACAAGCTTTTATAACACATTAATAGATATTATTAATGTGTTTATAGGGTGTTAGTAAAACATTTATAAGCACAAAAAGCCAAATAATGTTCATGAACACACTTAGTAAGATTCATTAACGTTTACCGTGTGACCATTGTCTACAAAGGCTATATTAATAAACTGCTCACAAGCTTATATTGAGTGTTTTGCAGCACCTTAGAGAAGGTCTTACCAATTTTTTTCAGAACTTTTTCATTTTATTATCACTCGGATGAGAATCTTCACCAAATGGCCTCCTAGTGGATACTTGATGAATTGCACCCTGCTCTGTTTTTGTTACTTCAATCTGGAAGTCTAAGGATTGTTTTTTACTACAGCTACAGTACTTAATCAAACACTCTTTGGAGACTTTTTTTTCTAAAAGTACACTTCATTGTACTTTGAAAATGAAATAATATTCATGTTCTCATTGTGGTAAATTTTGACAATATTGTTGACAGTAAATAAAACCCACAAAAATCAAGACCTAACCTTTAATCTTGAAAAGGACACACACAAACAGTCCCTGATTCACCGTCTGATTCAATAACTTTCCCAACTTCCTGCATTGAAGCCACAAACCTCTGCAGCCGTGTGATTGCAGGCAGAGCCGTTGTTTACGGTGCGGATCAGGTTCCCTGATTGGCTTTTTGATGAGATTTAGCAAGAAAATGCAGTTTGGTGAAATGACCGAGCTCATTGTGTTACAGACATTCGGGCAATCCCTCAGAAACATGAACTCCTTCAAATCAGATGTTCTCAGTAACCTAATTCTGGTTGGTAATTGGCTCCCACTGCTCCCGATGACGCGACACAACCGCGGACGTTTGTGGGGTTCTGATGGCGTTTGCACGAAAGCCCAATACTTCTGCAGCTCGCCGGCTCCCGTGGGTGCTTTTAGTCTCATATCTGATGACAGTGCAGCTCCATTCGGCTTCAACTCCAACTTCCCTGCAGGTCTTGACTCCTATAGGGCGGATTAACATCTGGCAAAAAGAATGAGCGCACTTGAGTGCATATTTCACGTGCAGTAAAGCTATTAAATGCTTTTAGTGCAGAAATCAGATAAGTCTTTTTAGAAACAGTCAACACCTTTCAGTCTTGTGCAACAGCACTGCAACAAATCCAATTAATACAGTTTTGTTTCCACTTCGGGTGCTGTTTGCATTCAACTAATTCAGTTTTTAGTAGATTATGTTTCATTTCCTCATAATTCACAAACCTGCTGGGTTTATTTTAAAACATCATCTGATATATAAGTACATTTGAATGCATGTGGAAAGCAATTTAAGCTAATTTACAAAAATGTTTTTTCGGTAAACTATAAGAAATTCCTTCTGTTGGGAAAAGTGAGGACCGTTTCCTCGGACTGGGACTTCTACATCCGCGACAGGACTCCGGTCAAAGAGGGACAAGACAAGAGGAGCAGTTTTTAACCATTTATCTGCTATTTTTCACACTTTACAATGCCAACAGCGAACGTACAGATAGCGTGCTTTTTTTTCTCTCTGCGCATGCGCTCATCGCATGCATTCATCTCCGTAGGACCCCTGGCTGTCCACTAAAGGGCCTGAACAAAAATAAGAAAAACAGTGCAGAATTTACAACACCTTCTTAGGAGAGATAACAACTGAAATAAGTAACGTTTTTGCCTAAATCTAAATAAAGATCTACTATTTTAGTAACTGTATTGAATTATTTTACAGTAAGCCTCACTCTAAAGCAGAAAAACAAATTTTAGCCTAAGTAAATAGTCATAGATTTGCTTTACTTAAGTAGTTCATTGGAGAATTTTACCAATTTTAAAAAATAATAATAAATTCCACGACATTTTCTCTCTAAATGTCAAACAATTCTCACAGTTGCTTCTCAAATGGGTCTCAAAGTGTTTTAAATTTAATTTACTGCCAGTCAGAAGATGGAAAAGAAAACTACGACAGCTAAGAGGGGTTGACGAGCCATGAAATTAAATTGCTTTTATTGGGACAGAAATGAGAATCTGACATTTAAATAAACACGCCCCTCAAATCACATTTACTGTTGTGCTGAATATGTGCTAATACGTGTAAATTCTCTGAAAATCCAACTCAAATATGTTAGTTTGCATCATTTCTCTTAACCAGTATCATGGAGGAGTCATGACTTAGTCTGATACAAACTTAGGAAAAAGATTCGCTACGACGCACTGGATCCTGGGAATCTTTAGACTGTCTTGAACCGTCCTCATCGTGGTTTGTAGAAGTCAAAAGCTCCTCTTTTCGGGCAGTTTTAGGTTTTTTTTGCTCACAGAATGTTTTAATTTGTGTTTCAAATCATTCATTTTTTTCCCTCATATAATGCACATTTTATTTTCAGCTCTTTTGTTTGTCTTCAATAAGTTATTGAGTTTTTACAGCTCAATAAGATACAAACATCAAGATTAAAACACCATAAATTCCTAAAAATCTTTCAAACTTCTTGAAGTATTGAAGGTTTCTTATTCTGCAGGTTTGTAAAACTTCCTGAAGCGGGGAAAAAAGATTATTAAAAACATATATTTATATGCTGGTAATTTGTTAATTTCTTTTTGGGAATGTCTTTCAGGAAATCCGAGGATGTTTTTAATTTAAAAAAAAAAGTGCAAAAGAAAATAAAAAAATAAAGATAAACATTTTTAATTTGAAGAAAGATAGAACTTTATTTATCACTTTTACAACAACATTTTGAAAAGTGCTCCTTGGTCATTGCAACATGTCTGAAACAATAATTTACCAAGATACAAATTACAATTAATTGATAAATAATTTAGTCACTAAAAACTGGAGAATTTCTAACCAATGGTGGTGCAGCTTGAGAAACAGTACAGTAATCATTAAAAAACAAGGATTCATCATTACTAAGAATTTTAAAATGGTTAAAACCAGAAAAAAAGATTAAATTTAAACTAAAACCCCTGGTGTTTATTTTGTAGCAGATTCATGTTTATGTTTTTTAAGTCCATTTTTGTATATATGTATAAAGTAAATTGAAGTAAAAACTGTCCTTGAAGTTTCCGTTCAAATGTAGTAGAGTAAAGAGTACATATATTCAATCAAAAATGTAGTTGAATAGATGGTAAAAAGTTGCTTATAATTTTAATTTTCATTATAAGGAGAAAGTAGTCAAAAAATACTTAAGTAAAGCAAAAATGTCCATTTACTCAAGTACTTTACACCACTGCTTGTTGTCCTTGCATTGCTTGACCTGCAGCCACAGCGTGAAGAAATCAAAGCGACGGATGAATTTATTAAACAAAAAATAAAATGTCAGCTCAAACCAAACGACTGCTGAGTTTACGGACTCTAGTGGGTTCTGAATCAGCGATCAGTTGCTGCCCAAAGGTGGAAACATTCACATGCATCAGATAAAAAAAAAATCAGAAGGTTTTTTACTCTTGGAGAAAAAAGCTCAAGTTCTAATCAAGAAAAAACAAAAAACAGTTTAAGATAAATGTGGGTTCCAGGCAATTCCAAAGCGTTCTGGTTTTCAATAAAATGTACATGACAGAAAAAAAATTTAAAATGTACCAACTTACTCTGATCATCTTTTAAGCAATTTTGAGAATATTTTTAATCATGATTTTGTCGTATTTTACCCCCCAAAAAATTAACAAGTGTCATTTTCTAGGACATAGTTTCTGCAGAGCGGCCGGAGTTCATTTGAAATTAGCCTCTGATTGTGGGTGAGACCATTGCTCCAGAGCAACCCCCCAACGTACCCTCTCCGTTACTGAGAGCTCTCTGTTTACATGCTCTCCCTCCAGCTTACAGCCCCTCACACCTCAACCTAACGCAGCAAAAAAGGCGAGCGATATTAAAGATGTAAATGGATCTATTTGTCCACAAATTGATGCATCAGATAGAAGAGATTAAGTCCCAAATTTGGAGGAAATGTAGTTCGAATTGGTTCCACATCTCACTTAATGCTTTTTTATCTTTGAATTTGTCACCAGAGAGGCGAGCCGCGCTGCCTAATCCCGCGAGGTGTTTATTGACCGTCCGCCTGGTCCTGTCTGCTCCCAGCTTGCATTATTGTAAACATCCTCCGAGGGCAGCGGGGAAAGTGATGTTGTTTAGTTAAAAGCAGCTTTACGAGGACTCCTCCCGCCTCCCGGCTGAAGGACCACCTCTGGATGAAGCAGAGCTAAAAGCAAAGCGGCTAATTCATCACCTGATGGGAGGTCGAGGCCTCGGCTCCAGGATAATGGCTTTGCCCCGCCTCATCCAGGTTTTGTGATCATTTTGAGCAGCGGATTATCTTCTTTTATTTGCTCTCAGCTGCATCCTCACATTCAGCCACATGTTTGCGATGAAGACCTTCTGAAGTGTAGTCGGGATTGATCAGCAGATGAAGCGAAAAGCCGTCGCCTCGGCTTGTTGGATGCTTTCTCACGCCTGCAGCAGGCTGATGTCATGGCTGAGCCTCAGCCAAACTCACGGAGAGGCAGAAGCCGAAAGCGGACGGGCCGTTTGAAATCTCTAAACAGTCCAGGACTGCGAGGAGCCGCCGACGCCTGTGTGCAGCTCAGCGCCGTTGCCCACACGGCCGCAGGAATTTGTGTAACAAATTCCCGTGTGAGGTCCCGTCTGTGTGTGACATGTATACGTTGAGGCCGATAAGAGAGAGCGTGACTCTGCATCCATTCCAGGCCTTGATTTTGAGGGGATGTGGTCCTGTCCATCAGCTCGAATTAGAACTCGAAGATGTCTTCTTCTTCTTCTTCTGATGGGATTAGTTTGTTTTCCTGAACATTTGTTTAACTTCCCAGGATATCAGGTTTCTCCTCGGAGCGACTAATTTTGGCAGCAGAGGGTCGAGCTGGTGGCAAAACAGTGCAATTACGTAATTGGCCGAGTGATTAGAGTGTTTCAGATGAATTTGGAGGGTCTGACCTTTTGGGTTCACTCCTCCTGGCTTTATGTAAGCCTCCAGAAAGCTATGCATGGAATGGCACTTGGATATTTGTTGGGAATTTTTGTCTGAATTCGACCAGTCGTCTAAGGAAAAAACAAACGTTTCCATCACATCTCTGCATGTTTGACGCCTCTCCTTCCATCTCCCCAGCTGTGCTGAGTTGTGTGTGACAGACTCCAGCACTGTCGCCCTTCCCTTCCCCGCCTAAACCCTGCAGACCCCCTTCTTTCTCCTCACAGCTTCCCAGACTAATTGAAGCCAGAACCTGGGAAAATCCTGCAGGTAGGACAGGAATCCGGGGCTGGAAAATAAACCAGATCCCAAGCGCCACAAATTCCATCACGCAGTCTCACTTCCTGTGAGTCGGCAGAGGCCGGGCCGCTCTCGTGCGCCCCACACCTCCACACACTCTCCCAAATGTAAATCTGCCTCACTGGAGGCGCTGCAGCTTTTTTTTTTTTGCTGTAATCAATCTTTTGCACACGCAGGAATACGTCTGCAGCAGATTCATCCTGCAGCTCATATACGGCGGTGATAAATAGGCGCACAAATGTCCTTAAAACACGGCGTTAAATCAAACCCGGGTGGAGGAAGTACACGCTGTATGTTTGGGCCGTTTCCTCCAGGATGGAGTAACACTGAGTTCCAGAGCAGGCCTGCTGTGTTTTGTAAACTTAAACTTGCTAACCCAGTCATTAGGCGCGCTGCCGTCAAAGAGCCTCATCTGTGTTTGATGTTATTTACTGAGGGGGGTTTTCAAGTGGTGCTTAATATCCATCCACCCCCCGGGGGGCTGTGTCCTCTCGCCCTCCTCGTTTTGATGTGTAAAGTATGACTGCTCTGGAAGCCGGCGAGGTGGAGGAGCTGCTCCGCTGCATCTGCGAGCGGGAATGAGCCACGAGGGCGCTGTAATGAAGTGTGACACCCGGTGTAAACCTCTGAGGAGCTCAGGGGTACGCGGGCACTCCTGCTGGAGCAACATTATCTCCTCCCAGAGACTCTGGACTTGAGGATAGCTTCAGGAGCGCTGGAGAGTCACGCTACTTTGACTTTGGAAGTCCAACTTCGTCTTCACGGCTCCCCCCAGACATCGCTCTAGCTGGGATGGAGGGTCAGTCACGATTAGTCCGCCTGCTAATGAGCCATCACTCTACCTAGTTCCCCTATCGCTGCCCACTCCGCCCACTTGCTCCTGCGGGCGTAATTATCACACAGCCGGCCTATAAAAACCCTCCAGGAACTTTCCTGACTCCCCCAGAAGTTCCAGGGAGTCTTGTTTTAGCTCTGATGCTCTCAGAGGTCCTCCTCCGATTTGATCGGCACATCCCCAGCTTGTTATCATGCTGCTGCACAACAAGATCCCTCCCCTGTAAAGGTCAAGGGGTCACGCTTCCTGTTTCCTGCCTCTGCCAGGTCAAGAGAGGGTCTCCCCACCAGGGTCAGGGACCTCCTCTGTTCTCGCTCTGCCTTTTGTTTAGCCGTGGCGCTCCTCAGAGCTGTCAAAGCGCTGGAGCTTCCCACCTTTTAGAATTCCACCTCTTCTGTCTTTGGGCCCTTCTCCACCCACCCAGCCGTCCTCATACCCAGCTGAGCTAGGTGTGATCATGGGACACGCGGTGGCTGTCTGCTGATGCTCGAAACGGGAGCGTCTCGCTGCAGCACGTGACTCGAGAAACCACGGCAATAACGTGTAAAGCCGACGAGCAGCAGACAAAAAGAGATTGTTTGAGGGCCTAATCTGATTTAGCAACCAGAGACTTGAGCAGGAAGGGGAACTTTTTAAACCATTAGACCCCGAGCAGACAATCAGCCACATTCACACACATAAGACAAGATTTTCATTTGGTTAGCCTCAAAAAAAAAAAAAAAAAAAAGATAGAAAATTGCTGTCATACCAGATATATTATGCAAGTTAACCCTTGATCTGAACTCAAATACGTGGCTGTTTGTTTTCCAGGAAGAGGACTTCTCTTTTTATAATTTACAGAGGCTCTGATTAATTACATACAGGAATTACAAGCTCCTCGCCAGCAACATCTTATAGCATCCTTCCAGAGGAGTCTGGAAATAGACTTGTGGGCTCATACAGGAAGGTGGAGGGGGACACACGCCCAGTTTTAATGCAGAAGCAGCTGCTCGTTTTGCCTTTTCATTCAAACTGGAATGAAAGTCAGGAAATGAATCTTGTCTGCCCGAACTGTCTGAGCCCGGGCTCCCGTAGCGTGACCAGATAGAGAAAGAGAGGAGAAAACAAGACAGACAGCTCTGCTCCCCTTGGTCTCCTCGGCCTTCGGATCCAATAAAAGTGGAGCAAAGGGTGGAGGAGAAGCCGTGCTGACCCACGCTCTCCCTGCTCTGCCCGCTGAGGATCTCCATGACTCACTGGGTGGAAAGTGCCTCCTGTCACTCCTCTGTCTGATGAGCCTCCTTCATTTCCAGCCGCATGCCTCTTTTCTCCAGGCTCCCAGCTCCAAGCGGGAACATCTGCCGACGTGATACGAAGAGCTCGCAGGACGGGTTGGGATTAGATGTAAGGAAAGTCCATTTCCTTCAGTCATCCAGAAAAAACACTCTGTGCTGACAGGCCGTACATGTCAAATGTGGTGACCCAAGCTGTAGCTCAAGCGCTGAATTAAAAAGCACATACGCTTTTGGTTTTGCAGGTTATCCAATAAAAACATAGCAATCCACCACCACTTTTTCGCATTAAAACCCTGCCTATAGAGCTCACTTTGGTCTTTTATTCAAAAGAAACACCACTCCCTAACTACTTAAATAGTTACTTTGTTCTTTGACAGTAAAGTTATAGTTCTGGAGACGAGATCTGTAGTAAATCCATATACACAATCAGATTTTATGGTGTTTTGTAAATAAACCACAAAAACAATTTTTTTTGCTGTTTTCCGTTAAATAATTTAGCTGCGTCTAATTTGTCTAGGCATTTTCATCTACGATCAAAGCTGCCACAAGGGGGCAGAACAGCCTGTAAAACTACTGATTGTTTAAGCTTATCCATAGTAAGACTTGTCAACAAGCAGCTTTTTAGATTTTTTTGTGTAACAATGAATTTGCAACTTCAGTGGACAACTTAAGCAAACTTTGGAATTTCCTTTGAAACTTCTCATTTAGACGGCAGAAGATATTTGTGCAAAATTATCAGTTTAAAAATTAAACTAGCAATAAAACTGATGAAAAGTTACGTTGGATTATGATTGGGTGGCTCTACAACAACATCAGGATAGTCAACGCTCCAACACCATTTGATTGGGCAGAGAATACTTGGATTTTAACTTACTTTCACACTGTACTTTTGAGAGAGGACCAAATCTGATACAGTTATGGCTGCTGTTTTTACGGTGCAACAGGAGGAAATGTGTTTGAACAACCCTTCAAAGTTTAAAGCCACCCTTTAAGTAATGAGAGTTGCAGTTCCTCAAATGACCACTTGAGGCTTGTTTTTAAAATGAAGCAATTCCATTAACTTTCATGCTAAATAGCCCAAATTTCAACCAATAATTAATGGATATACTGCCCAGAAGATGTTTTTTGACAATTACTGCTTCAGATTTTTCTTTATGACGTAGGTGGAAGATTTTTTATTTAGCAGAGTTAGGTGGGGTAAACTCCACTCAATATGGAAGATGCACTTTAGGCCTTAACTCCCCTGTGGAATCCCAGTGTTTGTTTCTTCTTTGTTTATTTAAGACATGGACAGCATCTATTAATGTAACATTTAAAAATGCAAAAAAAAAAGGTAGTCGAGCAAAAAAAAAAAAATTGTTACTACAATTACATTTTTTCCATAGCGTTACATTCATCATTGGCTAAATTCCCATACTGGATTAGCATAAAAAAACTGTCACGACCAAATACTAGCGCGTGGACATACATTTGGAAAAGACTTGGTGCGAAAATGCCAAAGAGGTGAGAATCTTACAAATCTTGCTCCAGGGTTTTTTTTTTCACAGCTCTATTGCAAAATAAAGAGCCTTAATGACACATAATTCCAGCACCGGCACAAACTGCAAATATTAACGTGTCCTCCATGATCAACTTTTAAACAGTTGGCACTTCTGTGATTTAAAAAAAACGTCATCCACAAATCCATTTCCCTGATTGGTCAAAGTTGAATTGGTTCCACTTTAAACGCATGTTCAATTAATGTGCGTTTTGTACGTAAAGCATGAAAATTGTCTTAAAAACTAGCGCAGCAATGTATGACTGTATGAACGCAGAGGCCTGACAGCGTTTACACAGACTTTTCATTGAAAGTGGTGCCTTGAGTATGCTGGTGTGAAACTGAAATAATGACTTTTTTTTTACTCTGAATTTATTTGATAAACTGTGCAAACCAGTTGCTCTCAGTACCGGCTGGCGATTAGGATTGGCTAAAGCAGTATCACATTTCATGGTGACCAATCGGAGGCAGCCTTGTTCCAATACTCAAATCCACTCAAGTCCAGAGTAATCCAATGAAAAATGAGCATTTTCTGAATAAAAGCTATTACTAGAAAACGTTCTCAGGCTGTTAGAGTTTGATGTATTTATTTAGCTGCAGTTACTGCAAGAACATTTTATATTGTTTGACAATTTACTTTTGAATAAAATAAGTACAGATGTTTACCAGACTAGCCGTCTAAGATTTTAAGTTTGATTTATTTAACTTGGACAACAGAGTTAAATGAACTTTATGTTGTTTAAATATTATCTTTTGTTGTGCAAAAAGTTACTTGGAAGTTCAAGTTTTCCATTTGTCTCAGGCTGCTTAGAGTGTGATTTATTTTATGATAGAGTTAAACCAGATCCGGATCCAGGCGAGTTCAGCTGGGGAAGTTGTTGCTCATTGTCACATGATTTCTTTAAATATTTTTCAACACATTTATTTAAACTCTCACAATAGAAACTCAAACCTTAAATGCAAATCAAGAACATGAAAAGGATACTTCAACCAAACATCCCTGAGATTAAATCAAATTGGGATGAATTGTCTGAATAAAAAACAGTTTGCAGACTTTTGGTTCCACGAATCAGAGAAACTGCGTTTCTTTCCAGAGAAATATTGCACTGGATAAATTTTAAGATGCATTTGCTAAGATTTATCAACTCTAAAGTCTCTAAACACTCTGAGTGCTGCTGCTGTGCTGCAGTGGACACCCCAAAACAGAAAAGTGAAGAAGTAGAGCTGATTTTCTCGTCCCCACAGCTCTTGGCTGCACTTGCCTCGCTGATGCTGAAGTAGTTTAGTTTACTTTCATTTACTGTCTGTAGATATAGTTTAAGGGACTTTTTTGGGTCTATTTTTACTATTTTGACTTGTGAAAAATCCACATTTTTTTCTTTGAAGCAAATAGTTATTTTTCCTGGTAACTAAATCCAAACACTATGGATGATGTCAGAGATGATTTGTCACTTTAACGTGTTTAGGTTCAGATTAATTCCCAACGTAATCCAAGAATCCAGTCATGTTTGGAGCAAACAGCCTTTATTTATTGTCTATATTTGTAGCTTTCTTTACAATTTGAATGTTTTGACCACTTTTGAGTAAAATCCAGGGATTGTGGAGTAAATTATTTTGCAAACTGTTATACAAACTGCAGAAAAAATGTTTGTTTCTCCACAAAGATGCATTTCATCAGAAGTCTCAACGTGATAAATACTTCAACCTCAGTTTATATTTCCTGCTCTGATCTCAACATCATTCATTTACACTCGTTTGAAAAAGAATTTCAGTAATTTTGAGGGTTTAGCATTAATCTTCAACATTCTGGGCTCGATTCAAACATCTCCAGTTGTTTTTCTGTTGCCTGCTCGCTGAAATCAGCGAACATGGAAAGTTCTAGTGGGTTGCCAAGTTTATTCACAACTGCACTCTAGAGTAAATCATTTTGTTTAGACAGAGATTCATTTAAGTGTGTTTATCTTCTTGAAATGATATCAAGCTAACATGTGATGGTGAAGGTTGAAGGTCCAGTGGGATCTTCTCTGAAGGGAGTAAAAGTACATGTTCTGATGAGACAATCCAAAATGTTCTCTGAAGACGCCGCATGATGGCTGTGTGCATTTTTCTAAGCCTTCAACTCAAGCAAACAATGAACATCTGATGGTGAAACCGTGGTTTTTGTTATGAGCTCATGGTGAGCAGTCTGTTTAGGAGCTGGGGTTTGGTAGATTAGATTTGTAGACAATGAGAGTTGAGGCACTGATGGAAACATTCAGAGCAGCAGATTCCGTCTGCGCCGAGTCATGCAGGACTTGTCTGAACAAGTCCTGCATGCGAAGGAGGACCCGAGACGGGGCCTGGAGGCTACATCTTCCAGCCTCTGCGTACTGCTTCCACATTGTAGCTTTAAAGCCCCACTCCGATGGTCTTTGGATCTATTTTCAAAGCATTCAACGTGGATTTTTTCACAAATAAGCTCTTTTTCCAAACAACATTTTTGTCTGCTCTTGATTCACAACAACTTAAATGAATATAAACTCAGAAATCCAATTTTTTAAGCTTAATTCTCTTTATCTATCTGCTTCTATCTTCAGAAAACTGTTCCATAAACATGACATCTGTTTCTTACTCATGCAAAAGTTAGATCAGCGTCCAGTGAAAAGACCCCACAGCTGATGAGCAGTGAGTGCAGGTCAAGCGGTGGCTCTGAGCTCAGCTGCAGCTGTTGTGCTGAACCCTGTGGGAAGCTCGAGTCATGTACGGAGGCAGCGACAGACTGACCTGCGGTTTCTGTGTCTCTGTCTGGGCCGGCCTGTGCTGAGCAGTCTGCCACATGTTTAGACCTCGGTGTTACTTGTGCTTTTGTGTTAAAGGGAGGTAAACCCTGCGGCCTGCGGGACGCCTGCAGTCGCTCCGTTTGCACACTGTGTGTCCGACCATCTGTGCCGGCCAGCTGCCAAACCCTCGAAAGGCAGAGCGAGGGAGACAAAAATGTAGAGTCTCTCCATCCAAACAAAAAGCATTCTTTTTTGTGTCCACTACGTTTTGCTTTGGGGTTTTTTTTTCCTAATTGCAGAGGATTTCAGAGCTGCTTGAGGTTTCTCCCTCTTGTGGTAAAAGTTGGATCACTCGGTTGCTCGGCCGTGCCAAAAGTGCAGCGTCACTTTCGAAACAAACAATCATTGCAATCTGCCCTTCTACCGCAGCTGTAGCAGAGGCAGACAGCCAATGGACGGAGGCCACAGCACCCCCACCACCATGTGGAGAAAGGGCATGGCTCATTTAACCCACTCGGTTCATCTTTTGATGTAGAGAAACTTCTTTTTCCTTTATTTGTTTTTCTTTGTCCACATGCTTCCATATATAATATTCCTATTGCCATGTGTAAATTCCCGGATGCTGGAGTTAGGCTGTCTGTCCTGCCTCCTGTGTAGTCAGTAAATTGTTCATTTTTTTATTTCTCAAATAATTGATGATAGTTTGTCAGATACGCCTCATTTCTGTTACAGTTTCCACAATTTAAGGGGAAATCCTTCAGCTTTTATCATATAGGTCGTTTGTAACTGAACTGAAACCAGGCGCAATTCACAAACCAACCACTGAGGGCGCTTAAGAGTTAATTAATCCAATGCCATTCAATGCAATGTCCACCTATTTATGCCTCCTGATTTTAGTGTAATTTTAATCTTGGCAATAAACTTAATTTAAAGTCTTAAATCCAGTTACCATCAGATTGATATTGTTTAAGTCAATTAACTATCATCAAATGTTATCAGGATAATAAAGTGGTGATGCAGCAGGAAGTTGTTGGTTAATGGTAATTAAATAAAACAAGAAATGTGATTTCTAATTGATATCATCCTTTTCTTGCTTCAGTCCTATATTTTAAAAACGGATAAATTCTGCAGCTTCAATAATGGGTTCTTTAGGGTCTTATAGTTACATCTTTAAAATGTTATGATTGTATTTATTTTTATCCATTAGGAATAAAACAAATGTTAAAAATAATTCCCTATAACAACAGCTGTTCCATGTTTACACTGAATGAAATTTGTAGATCTATTTTCAATGTTACGCCAATGTACTGATGAGGTTGGTGTGGCAATCAAAAATGATTTTAAAAAAATGTCAGGGTTAAATTCCATAAGAAACAACATAATAATTCACATTAAATGTTATTTCTGTGTAATTTAAGCATGTTTGAGTAGCATTATTATTCTTTTTCTTAATAGCACATTGTGTTCTGCATCCTGATTGGCTGATGGGCATGTTTTTATCTATTTTTATTTCATTACACTGGACTAATGTTACACTAGAAGCTAATGTCTGTTAGCCTGTTTTAACAAACTTTAAATGGGGGATTGTTCTTGAAGAAAAATCTGTTTAGTGTGTCATTCGGACGTTAACAACAGCAGCTAGCTGTGTTTAAACTTCTAGAGCTGGAGCTTAGCTGACTCATATTTAAAAACCATTGAATATTTCACATGATTTACGGCCTCTCGGCTCCTATGAATGATGTTGAGATGGAGCTTAAGGCAACACTTAGTCACAACTGCCAGTGAGTGAGCACACACCGAACATGAAGAAAGAGGCATTGCAGTTGTCGTTCGTGGCTTTACTCTCACTCCTTTGGTTTTGTTCTAAAATACCCCGAGACAAATCTTCCCCTCCGACTGTTTGCATTTTAACAAGGTTTGTGAGGCTGCCCCCCCCCCCCAACCAATCTCTAAATGGGTTGCCAAGAAACAAACCAAGAGAAGGAATTTCAAGACTTCAGTTAATCTTTGGGATACTCTTGCAGATGCATATAAAAACATTTTGGTATTTAACGCAGCGGTTTAGGTTAATCGAGTCTCGTTTATCTCTGGAAAAGTTCTGGCTTGCATTTGTGCGACACATGCTGGCTTCAGCTGCGTTGGATCTGTGCTTCATTCAGGAGTTCGTCCCGGTCTGAAAACTGTGTTTTGGTGATGGTTACAACCAAAGTCTCCTCCACAACAGGACTGGATTAAAATTGTGAAGGAGATATCAGGTTAATGACGTATAATTTTAACCTAAAGACATATAAATACAATGAGCGGTGGAATAAGCAATTTCTGAATGATACCAGCAACCCCCATAAAACTGTGAAACATTTGCAATAGTAAATAAGAAAATGTGTTAAACTTCAGACAATGAACCACATTATATACTTTTATTTATATTATTTTACCCTGATTCTTTTTTTAAAAGTTGGTTCTTTTGTCAGTTTGATATTATTTGTTGTTGCATAATTTGAATCCAATAAAAATAGTTACAATAAAAAAAATATTCTGTTTTTGAGGTATTTTTCTGATGATAGAGGACATGTTTCAAAAAAAAGAAAAAAAAAAGTATTTATTCAAATTGTTGTGAATTAAGAACACAAAAAATGCTGTTGAAAACACCGTATTTGTGCCTCTTAAAGACAAGCTCCGTCTTCCGGTCTGCTCCGGATCGGGAAGGGGAAAGGGGGCGGGGTTGCTCTGTGTTAATGGTTCCACCCATAAGTTAGAGGTTAACCTCTGATGAACTACTGCTAATCCTAGAAAAAAAACAATTTTGGCTAAAAATCTCTGGTCCGGATCCTGATAGAGATCTTTCTAGGGGTGAGTATTGACAAGAGCAAGACAATACAATACATATCGCAATACCCAGCTCACGATACGATATGTATCGTGATATATCCCACAACTTTACCAAAACAATTTTTTGAGTGTGAAAGAAAGAAAATTTCTATCTAAATATTAAGACATTGTAAGAAAATAGTAAATGAATGTTATCTAATGATCACAAAGCTAAACACTTTATCTCATATGCAAGTTGCTTTTACCCAAGTAAATAATTAATTAAATATTGCCATGTCAGCATTTTAAATCGATCGCCAAAATAAGTATCACCATATATCGCTGAATCAATTTTCTTAGTTCCATCTGTGTAGAGCTTGCATGTTCTTCCTGCATTTGTGCGTTTTCTCAACTTTCCTCCCACAAAAACATGTTTCATTGGCCAGTCGGTGCTTCTAAATTGCCCATAGGTGTGCATGTGTGGGCCTGCAACACACCGGCGACCTGCTCAGGATATATCCCACCTTCGTCCAACAGTACCCGTGTTGCTTAGCAACCCATGACCCAGAAGGGGATTCAGAAGAACGGTCAGATGGGTATCACTGTCAATGTTTGACCGGCGTTTTTGGGAAATGAACATGTTGGTTCAGCCTTTCTGGGAGCAAACCCATGAGCGTTCCAGCTCTAAACGTTCGACACGGGTTAAACCAGGACTGAACTGAACGTGCGGGTAAACGGAACAGAGTTGTTTATCTAATTTTGACTGAAGTTATTCGGTGATTAGCTCTGGATTGTCTCTCACACACACACTTTGAGCCCAGACAAACGTTGCAGCTGGCCTGAAAGGGAAAAAAAAGACCCACATGCACTCAATTTTCTCCCAAAGACGACAACCCAAAAATGCATGCTGACGTACGCAGATAGGAAGGAAATCAATAAAAACAAACAAGCAGGAGGCAGCGCGGTGAGATGAAATGATGCTTGCAGGGCAGGAGTGCAGCACATCTGCTGCTCTGGCAGAGCGTTTAATCATGTGCAGAGTTTTGGAGCCAGAAGGATGGTCGGAGAGTTGCTATTTGTTGTCTTCAAGCTTTTTTCACCCATGGTTACAAAGTGGAGTCTGACAAATGTGGTTCTGTTCAAAAAATTACAAAATAAAAGCCCAGATTTAATACCAGATGTTATTTCTTCATAACAAAGCAAAATAAGTTAATGTAGTTGCTTTACAGCTTTTTTTTTTTAGAAATAATTATGAGTTGATTAGTTTACCGCAACATCCCATAAACACTTCTGCTTGTGATGCTCCACACATAATGAGCTTTTGACATTTTTTTTTTTTCATGGAAAAACATCAGAGTTGCAAAGTTGGGTTGAATTTTTCAGCTTTTTTGTAATTTTGCAATTTTGATTCCATTGAATATTTTAAAATGGAATGTTTTCTAGAGCTGGTATTGGATCGAGACCAGCCCGCAGATATCGAGATTTCCACTTTTGATTGAATTTTTTCTGTATCTGCAAAAATGACCCATTCTTTAATGATCTATGTTTATAATTTAATTTAATTAAAATATGGTCCTAATTTTGTTTTATGTTTATTGATTAATTTAAAAAAGAAAAATGTACAAAAAATATTAGCTGTGATTAAAAATAAACGTCGCACATTTATGAAAAATATTGATACCAATATCTGTGATATTGACCAGTGTCCCATCGATATCCAAATGCTCAGTATCGCCCAGCCCTCCTGTTTTCACTCAATTTGAGATGAACAAAGAAGAACTTTTATAGCTAAAGCTGTTTTTCCTGATAAAATACAATAATTTATTGGATTTGTGAGTTCAAATTGAATAAAAGATTATATAAACTATTTCCTTTATGAGGTAATGGTTGTTTTCTGTCTGGTTTTATCTGTGATAAAATAGAAACCAGAGATATCCCAAATGCTCGTTTTTCCCAGCCTTTCTTGTAGCTTTTTAATTTTAGATCCCAGGACCTTTATTTCCAGGGAAACATAACAATCCAAGCATGTAATGTGGTGTTTTTGCCCCGAGTCAACCTCTCAGGACAATGATGTTTGCCAGGAACAACACAACTGCACCGGTTTGCTTACCCAACAGTTTCTTTTTCTACCAGTAAATTACATGGGCGAAAGCCGCAGTGCTGTGAATGAATCATGTTTGGAGCAAAAAATACCAAGACTGGCACAGAAAACCAAACTGCTTCCCTCCGCCTGTATGGAAGTCAAGTGTGGCTGTTGGATTTTTGCTGAGTTTTTTTTGTCTGGAATTCTCCTCGTTCTTTGGAAATTACACACGAGCTCCAGTCGAAAGAACAGCAGACAGGCCGACAGCGGCATGCGCTTTCACTGCTAACCACTTCCTGTTTACCCAACAGCTGCTTCAGATGGTGGCAGTGTCGGAGAAACGCTGGCGAGCCCAGTCACGTGGAGGTGGAGCAGACGGCTGGGGCGACGAGGACGAGGAGGGCTTCCAGAGCGGAGACTGTGACGATGAAGACGAGTGCATGGGGGTGTCTGGGCTGGGCCCGCCACTCAGGCGCAAGCGGTTGCGCATTTTTGCAGGTTAGACCAACAGGCTCTTCTTAACGTGTAATCTCAAAATTAAATTAAGCACTGATAAATTCCAATTAGCTTGAATTGGATTTCTAAGTGTGGCTGTGAAAAGCTCTCTGACTTTGTTAACCTTTCAGCCTGATAACCTAATTAGAGCCATTGACTTGGCTGCTGCTAAGTGAATGAATAGATTTGGTCTTGTGTGCAGAGAATTAGAAATATCACACTGAAAAGACAGGAAAAAAACAGTTTTCTTTTAACTTCCACTCATCTTTGGAAATCGTTTCCCAGTAATTAGAATTCTGCCATTTTTAGCCAAAATCAAACAAATCTTGTCGTTTTTAGGACCCAATTTTTGCAGTAGTTCTTTAGAAATTCACCTCTAAGTTGTGGGTGGGACTGCTATTGCAGAGAAACCCCACCCCCTCTTCCTGTCACCCATAACTGAGTTTACATACTAGCTTGCAGCCCCTCACATTCCCAACTACGGTGGCCCTGAAAACCAATTCACACCAACAAATCACTTGACGCAGAAACATATTATAGATCACAACAATTTGAAAAAAAAAACTACATTTTACAAATTAAAACAAAATTCCAAAAGCCAAAAAATATACACAAGAGAAAAATGAAACATTTTAGAAAATTTCCAGAAGTCATAATTTAATGTTAAAAACACAAGAAGAAACAGGAAAAGTTAGTATAGGTTGTTTTGTATAGTTTACTTTTTATCTATCAAGTTTTTTTCGATGTCGACATACTAATGTAAGTGTAGATTCTCAGTTATTTACGTCATGATAAAATGAAAAGTTCTCCAAAATTTCAACTGGACACAAAACTTTTACGCTGAATAACGTTTGGTTGAAAAGGTAAGCAAACGTCATCATCAACTCAGCAATGTTAAAATACTTCTTTTGCTTCATTTTTAACATTTATTTAGATTCCTGTAAATTAAAATTTTAGATTTTTTTAGATCAATTTTTGAGCTCTAAGTGTATTATAATGGTCATTCCTCACTATAATTATCCATTCATGCACTTCTAAGTAATCCTCTAAAACACTGCTCTCTGAGTACCAGCCCCTCCCAACCCACAAAAACGACCGTGTTCCCACGTGCTGATGTCACAAAGTGAGAACCACCTCTTTCAGGAAGTCTGCGCTGCCAGCACAACCCCCAGGCTAACACAAACAGTAACGCCCAATCCGAATTATTCCCTTCCTCTTCATTTAGCCCTCCAAGCAGAAAGTTATGAAAAAATAGTGTTTCGTATTTCGGACGTCACTTTTGTCGGCGTCACCAAAAATATACATAACATTGAAAAGGTCACGCTACAACAAAAAGTCATTACTTACATTGAAATGTAACTTCTGCGGTTCAGAGCGCAACCACGTGAAGAAAAAGTGCTTCTCAAGGCAACGCGGTTTAACGTCTTTAAATGTTCTTTAAAGATCTATTGCACTGAAAGGTGTTTTTAACATATTTTTGTGCATATAGAGAGAAAATTAAGCTTCAATTTGCATTTCGGAGTATAGCAGACAAAAAATGCCATTGGAAATGCTTGATTTACGGAAAGCCACGAGCTCCCTTCTCCGCTCCATTCCGATGCATCCACTTGTAGATGACTTGATCCATGTCCGTCTTTGTTTTCCTCATCAGAGATGGAATCTGTCCAGCTGGATAGCTCCAATTTTGTTAGCCATTTTTTGTTGCATGACTAATGTAAGGTCGGAGGTGGAGGGGTTGTAAGCTAACAGGAGAACGTGTAAACAGATGCATGATGGGAATGGGCGGACGTACTCTGAGCCAATGATCTCACAGAGAACCCAGAGGTGAATTTCTACTGAAATTAAGTCCTAGAAAACGACAAGATTTTTTTATTTGTCTAAAAACTGAAGAATCATACTGGGAACATCTTTAAAATGCATGAAAAGATGATTGGATGGATTTAACCACTTCTGTGCACCGTAACTCCGCAGGTAGACTCCCACCTCAACCTTGTGACCCCTCCTGGCGTCACTCATAAAACACGTCAGACAGGCCTTCAAAGGCCAAACGCAGATCAAAAAAAACTACAAACTGTTGGAAGAAAAGAAACCAAACAGAAGAGGGAGAAAACATCCCGGCTGCAGCAACTAGAGGCTTGGTCGTGCCGAGAGAAAGCCAGCGCAGCTGAGCAAACAGAGCTCTGGGAGTAGTCCGGTCGCTGATGCTGCGGTGGGGATTTGGGTTTGCCAGGTAGGGAGCGTGAGCAGGAACTCGGGGTTCACACAGAAATCCAGCAGGGGTGTTTCTTCTAGCAGGCTTGGCCGTGAGAATCTGATCCTCTTTCTTACTCTCTTTTGAATCGTCTGCAATCAGCTCCAATGTGCTCTCAGTGTGCACGCCTGTCCACGAGGCGTTTTCCTCCTGTTTGCAGACCTTGAGGGGATCTTGCTCATTGGCAAATACAGATAGCCTGTGATGACCCAGCAAAGCGCTGACCTAGCACCTCCGCTCGGCCCCCTTTTGGTCAAACAGAGAGCCTGAGAGCAAAGGTCGCCCTGCAGAGCATGAGGCCTAATGGTCTGCCTGTCTGAGCTGTGCTCCTCCGAGATGAACGAGGGAGATCCGGTTTCACGGAGCGGATCGATGATGCGGCGCAGACGCACACACAAGCAGGAAAAGGTGACAGAAGCCGCAACAAGGTGCGGACAGGACAGACGCAGAGCCGAGACCTCGGCGCAGTCGGGCTGTCGACCTGCTGACAACACAGAGGATGTTCCCAAACGGGAGTAACGATTGATCCCTCCTCACCCACTCCGCACTCGGATTCCAGAACCCACTGATAACTAATACCACTCACCCACAACACACCCAGACACACACGTCTTCCCGTCCAGGCCAATCAAACTCCGTGTTACACATTCTTCCAAGCATTCCAGGCCAGGAGAGCTATTCCAGGACAAGGACCCCCCCCAAACACCACCCCCCTTCAACACCCAAACTACAGCCAAGCACTGAACAGCCGACAGTTACATCATCTCCAATTTAACAAATCAATTTGTTTTTTTAAAAAAGTGAGCGTTAGCTTTAAGATCTTTCCAGACCACCTTCATCCTGACTTTACTGAGTCCCATCTTGAGCCGAAGCTAAAAAAAACTCACGGAAAGACGGATGATAGTCAGATGATTAAATGTCTAGTTGCTCGCTGCTCAATTTCAAGTAAGCCTGAGCAATCACTCATAAAGTCAGCTGTCTCATTAGCTAACATTAGCATGATTCAGCTAATGTTAGCTGGAAAATATTTGCGCATCTTGAATTACACAAGTGTGCATTTCACTCTTTATAAATTCACTATTGTCTTTCCAAAATTAGGGCTGATGACATTCTTACAGGTCGAACCGTCACAAGTCAATGCACTTGTTGCATCAGAAAAAAAGTGAATTTCAAATATAATTTTAAATTAGAAAAAAAGCATTTATGGGTGACTGAAGTTTGATCATAAACTATTAGTCTTAGTGGAAGCAGCGTAGTTCCTACTGTAAAAGAGATCGCTTTTGTTGTCATATTACCATTGACTGTATAGAAGAACTGGATTAAGTAACCCCTCCCCCCCTCATGTTCCAAACAGGAAGTACCCGCTGGCTCCAAGAAGCCAAAACAGACATTTTAGAGCTAAAATCCATCAAATAAACGTGTTTGTCTCTGACTCCAGCTGTTTCAGCATGACTGGTTTGGCTTTACCTACCCACACACATTCTTAGAGCATGGAATGAAACCAACATTTCTTAGATTTTACTGAAACCATTTGGACTGATTTGGTTAACTTGAATTTTTTCCTATTTTTATCTTATTTTCGGTAAGTCAAAGATGGGAACATAAAGTCTAGCAACAGAAGGTAAAACATATATTCTAATTAGACTTTTTTGCATAGGAATATCAGAGTTACCACTGAACATTATGTCAGTTTGCAACAACTTTGTCAAATATTTGACTTTGAGAATGAATCACTGGTGTTCTCTGCAACCCAAAAGTTCTCCTCTTTCTCCTGGAGCTCGATGAACCTTCGCTGTATTCTGCAGTGCTCAGCAGGAGCTGCGAGAACAGACCTCTTGTTGTGTTCCTGAGCTTAGACATTCAGTCACCATGAGCACCCCAAAGAAAAGCTTCTTCTTGGCCCTCCTGAGCATTTTATCATCTCTTGGGGTTAGCAAAATCCAAAGTGGAAATATTCTTGTAATGTGAAACATGCAGCTTTTGATGAGAAGCTGGGCTGGGCTCACCTTTCAGTTCCACTCCAGATTTTTTGGGCTGGAACAAAGGAGCAAAAGAAAAGAGGAAGGTGATGAAAGACTGCGTGGATAGAACAGAAAGAGACAAAAACACCTTTGATAAGTCCAAAGGTTGATACACTGGGAAACCTAAACATTCTTTACTTTGCTCAGATTAACAGCCATACATGCAGCCAGGATGAGAACCTGGTATGTTAATTAAATGCAGCAGTCACCCTTGACCCGGCGCACCTGATAGGTGAATCAAACAGCTCCCATCTTACAGGCTTGTGTTTGCCACATGTCTTCATCAAAGCAGCTATAATCCTATCACCGCTGATAGCAGCGAACACTCGGCGAATCCTCCGCTTTAGCTCCATGCCGTTTCACGGGCCTGTTGCTCTCGTGAATGCCTTTGCTGGCGAAAAATACCTGACATGTGTTCGCCAGATATACGGTCTACGTGCCACAGGTTAAGGTGAGTCAGAAGTAGACAATGCAGATGTGAAGGAACGGAGGGCAGGTGATGGAGTGAAAGAGAGGATCGGGGTGCCCACATGGTCTGAGTCTTCTGCGGTTTGCAAGACCAAAGAAAATCCACCTAAAAAAAGCATCACTGGGAAAAGGAAAGTCAAGCAAAGGTTCAATTAGTAGAAAAAAATAATCAAATATTCTGATATTCTTGGATTCTTACACTCCTGGCCTCTTAAACTCTGATTCAAGAAGCAGCGATATATTGACTTTTATTCATAAAGCTGTGTTTGGTGACTAAAAATCAAAACCCATGTTATGGCATAAATTGGAACAAAAAGTTACTCCGCAGAACTTAAAACCAAACTTTATGAAAATTTAAATAAATTCCAGATGTCGTGGTCTTACGTCTTAATCTGTATGAGCAGTACAGTAGATGCACTTACAAATTTCACTGGGGAATGTTGAGAAGACTAACCCTACCACCAGCTGTACTTCAATCTCTGGCTTGCTTGGGTTATCACAGTCCAAAAATCTGTATTTCTTCTGGAAGAAACCTTAAAATAAGGTCAGCTCGGGGGGTGGGGTTACATCAGCCCCTGCTACGTCAGAATCAAAAATTGACCATTAATTTCCATTTATTGTAAGAAAGGTAGTTTGCACTCTTGCCGCAGGTGGAGGATTTCAACCATCTTGGGGTCTTGTTCACAAGCGAGGGAAGATCGGAGTGTGAGATTGACAGGCAGTTTAGACCGGCATTCATCGTTATGATGTGTCGGTCTGCTGTGGTGAAGAGAGAGCTGAGCCAGAAAGTGAAGCTCTCAATTTACCAGTCGATCTTTGTTCCTGTACTCACTCTTGAGGTCTGGGTCTTGACCGAAAGAACGAGGTCCAGACTACAAGCGGCTAAAATGAGCTTCCTCCAGAGGGTGGCTGGGCGCTCCCTGAGAGATAGGGTGAGAAACTTGGTCACCCAGAGAGAGCTCGGAGTAGAGCCACTTCTCCTCCACATCGAGAGGAGCCAGTTGAGATGGCTCAGGGATCTGGTCCAGATGCCTCCTGGGCATGTCTCTTGGGAGGTATTCCAGGCATGTCCCGCTGGGTGGAGGCCCCAAGGAAGACCAAGGATACGCTGGAGAAACTACATCTCTCAGCTGGCCTGGGAACACTTTGAGGTCCCTCCAGAGGTGCTGAAGGAAGTGGTCGGTAAGAGGGAATTCTGGGCATCTTTGCTTAGACTGCTGCTCCCGTGACCCAGTCCTGAATGAGTGGAAGAAGATGGATGGATTGATTATAAGTTTCAAGCACTTTACAGAACAAAATATTTTGCTCAAAGAAAACAAAGACTCCAAATATCTCACAAATTGGCTTGGTATTGGGACCGGGGAGCTTTCTGATAACTATCTGGGCCCTATATAATTGGATCAGGAGATGGTTGTAGACTGTCAGGGCTTTTCCTTGTGGATGTTGTTTAGGATCTTTATGGACATAATTTCTAGCTGGAGGGAGTCTGGTTTGGGGACCACAGGATATCCTCTGCTCTTTGCAGATGATGTTGTCCTGTTGGCTTAATTAAGCCAGGTCCTCCAGCATGGATTGGGACTGTATGCGACCGAGTGTGAAGCAGCTGGAATGGGAGTCAGCACCACCAAGTCTGAAACCATGACTGGAATAAGATAGTTTATCCTCTATGGGTGGGTGGAGTGCCCCTGCCCCAGGTGGAGGAGTTTAGCTATCTTGGGGTCTTGTTAGTGAGTGAAGGAAAGGTGCATTGGTGCGGTGTTCATGTTCCATTGTGATGAAAGGGAAGGGAAACTCTCAATTTACCGGCCAATCTTTGTTCCAGTACTTAACAATGGTGATAAACTCTGGGTCATTACTAAAAGAATGAGGTCCCAAAGTCAGGGGCACTCCCTTAGAGATAGATGGGCTCCTCCACATCTAGAGGAGCCATATGAGGTGCTTTGGGCAATTTGTTTGGATGCCCCTTGGACGCCTCCTTGGGGAGGTGTCGCCGACATTTCCCACCGGATGGAGACTTTGGGGAAGACCCAGAACACGCTGGGGAGACTGTCCTTGGAATGGCCTGGGAACGCCTCGGGATTCCCCCAGAGGACCTGGAGGAAGTGGCCAGGGAGAGTCTGAACATTTCTGACCCAGATAACTGGAAGAAAATTTATGTTTTGCTGTCAAATATTACTACATGAGCAAAAAATAATTGCTGCCAATGTCTTTTATCAGTTCTGACTGATCAGAAACATTACCAAAATCCCAGCAACTAATGAACAATTACATCTATATCTGTTTGTTCTCTATCTTTTAAAACTAAAAAGAAAGTCACAACTGTGGCTGCTAAAAATGAAGGGTGGAAAACTATAATGTTCAACATTCTGGTTTTGACCTAAGAGCTTATAAACAACCTCTGTATACTCCGTCAATCCTCCTCCTTTCCCACCTCCGTCACGCCCCTCGCAAAAATCATGTAGCTTGCCACCATCTGTGTAAACAGGCTTGGCTGGAGGGAGCAGCGGAGCTCCGTCTCATTCTCACTGAGGAATGCCACCGCCGGGCCCTGCGTGCCCCCTTCTCTGGGCCTGACCATCCACAGTGGAAGATGGGAAAGAGGGAACTGGGGGATAAAGTTATCCTTTTGTTGGGCACTTAATGGTCCCTTAATCTGGAGCGTTCTCAAACCAGTGCAGGGATAAGACCCCTAAGATTAGCCAGAAGGCAGGAAGAAGAGGCCAGGTTTTTAATTTCAGGGGATGCGAGCACACTGAGCCGACTGAGTTCTCATGCTCTGCACGAGGGGCCCACCAGCTTTCGGCTGGTTTTGTAAGCCGGCGCATTTTTCCGTGTTTGTGAGTGCGCCTCTTGGAAAAGCGTTTGTTTGCTCAAGAGCTTTATTTACATCCACAGGCACTTTTTTGGACGCATTAAATTGATTCCAGGCCCGTTCCTGGGTCGTGTCCATCAGCTCCGCCGCAGTCCACAAACACTCTGCACACAGCAGGACCATTCTCAAGAGCCGCTCACTGCCACGGTGACACACACAGAAGCCATTTTGTGGGAATGTTTTAAAGCTTTGGTTGAGGGGGGTTTGAGCATTTTGCATGTTAACCCTGTGCTCTCACCTGCATCTTAAATTCTTCCTCTGTCTTGCATTTTTTTTTCCCCCTCTGGGCAGTTCCTGCTGTTTTTCAACACATTATGAAACGGATCTGAAACATCGCAGGAGCCGTGCTGTCAATAGACTACAAGCTGCTGGAGGAAACCACAGGCTAACCACAAAAAGGGCTCACAGAGATAGTAAAACAACACGCCAGGAGCGTGCTGCGCACTGTCAGAGCAGCCAAATTGTCACATGCGGCTTCGGTCTCACTTTTCCTCTGTGTGGGAGAATGTGCCTGTTTATAGGTAGAGCCGCGGTTCAGTCTGCCACCTCTAGATATCTTCAAAGCCAGGATGGTTTCAGGAGCAGAGAGAATGGAAACACTTATGTCGGGCTCTTCGCCCAAAGGAGATAAGTGCAGCATCTGAAGAATGTCTCCAGGTCTGATAAGGACCAACACTGTCCACTCTTCTCCAAAACTTAAGAGCCACTCCAATGAAATTAGTGTTTTTAACATGTTCTAGTGACTTGAAAACTGCATTTCTGAGTAGTTTTTATTAAAATTGTGATGAATCAGGAGTGGGGAAAAAATGATATTGAATTTGAGACGTTCAAAATACGCTGAGTGATCCATTCTGAGGTATCCACTTGCAGACAAATAGAGCCATGTACTTCTTCGTTTTTCTCATCCGATATGACATCTGGCTCCAAACTGTATGGCTGCACAACTCCAATATTGCTCGCCATTTTTGTTGCACCACTAATGTTTGGTTGGGGTTGTGAGGGGCTGTAAGCTAGCGGGAGCTGTAGTATTCTGTATAAGCTATTTATTTTTTGTCAAAATTGCTCATTATACTTGCTTTAGGAAAACAGATGTAGTTTAGCACTTGTGCTAACTCTGTCTTATTTATGTTTTTTTTATTAAGCTAAAACATTGATAAATATGCACTATCCCAATTTTAATAAAATAAATATAAAAAACATGCATTTGCGCATGTTTACATAGACTTTTCATTGGAAGCAGTTGCTCTAACTCACATTTCCACACAGCATGACGGACTATTTCCGCCCTGCAGAAACTATGTCCTAGAAAACAGCAGATTTTATGATTCTGGCTACTGAAAAGACCACTGGGAACGCAGTAAAAATAGCTCAAAAGATGATTGGAGTAGGTCTTTAAGTGCCTCTCTTCGCTAACCTCTGACCCCTGTTCGGCGCTGACCCCTGAGCTCGCTCAGAGGCCGTCTCTGTGCAGAGCTGCCCACCCCGAACAAGTTCCTTCCCCTCAGCGCAGAATCAACTCTTTGTAAGCGGGATTTGTTCTTTTTTTTTTTTTTTTTTTTTGACTTATTTCACACACTTTTTCCAGTTTCACAGCTTTGCTTTGGGGAGGAATTCGGAGCGAAAGAGCCGGTTCACTCTGGGTGTTATTCTTCCAGCAGCCTCTTCTCCTCCTTCCTATGATCATATTATCTGTTTGCTGGAAATAGAGTCTATAAATACATTGAAGTAAATGTAATTTAGGCGGTGCAGGCAGAGGCCAATGAGTGCAGCATGGTTTTCGTTCAACCGCTAAGAACAGCTCCCTTTAATGATCGGCTAATTCATGGGTCTTGACTTGCATTTATTGTACTTAAGAACCTAAATATCAAATTTTAGTGAAAATTTTCTTATTTTCTAAAAATGTTTCTGTCTTTTCTGATTGATTAAAAAGGCCAAACTCAATCATTTCTTTCTATCTGAAGTCCTCTGTGGCCTCACTGTCTTGCTTTTTGCCCCCCTTGTGTGGGAGGGTCCCCTCAGCCTAGAATAACAGTGAGTGTTTTGGAAGTTAGGAGGCCAGCGCAGCTCAGAGAACGGCGCTGTTGCAAAGGCCAGGGGCAGGGCCTCCTCTGGGCGTCCCGTTTGTCTTGGCTCAACATTCCCAGCCTCTCAGAGTGCCCCTGTGGTCAGCCTGTGGGTGTGGAGGCAGACGCTCGCATTCCCTCCAGCCCTTGGATAGAGACATCTCACCCCGTTCCGTCAATAAACAGTGCTGCACGACAATCACAGCGCCGCAACTTCACCGGCGAGCTAGTCACTGCTGCTTATCAGTCAACATCCTGGAAAAAAGCGTTAGCATTTTTCCTGCTTGACTCACACACAGTTATCTTTCTGTTAATTAACAGAAAGCTAAAGTATGTCTTCTGGCTTTGTTTGTGTTGAGCTGAAGGTTTGTAAATAGTTTAACCATGGCAATAAATCCTGATTTATAAAGCACAATTTAAGAACGTTTTTGAACAAAATTTAGCTTAGCGTGCTAATTTAGGGACAAAGAGTTCAAAACTCAGTAATCTTTTGATTGATTTCTAAACCATTGGTTATGATTGTGCAGTTTTTGTCCAAAATGTAACAAAAGAGGCATTATTTTGTAGAACATAGTTTCTGCAGAACGGCAGGAGTTTATTAGAAATTCACCTGTTGGCATAGAGTTAGTCCACCCTATCACCCATCTGTTTACACGCTCTACCGCTAACTTACAGCCCCTCACACCCAACCTAACATTACTGATCCAACAAAAATGGCGAGCAATATTGGAGTTATCCAGCCGTTTGATCCAGATTCCAGCTCAGACAATGAAAACTGAGATGTACATGGATCTATTTGTCTGCATGTGGATGCATCCGAATGGAAAGAAACGTGGAGATTGTGGCTTCAACATCACAATTACAAGCTTTTTCCAACTGCGTTTTTTATTCACAGTGATTTTGGTCCTAATTTTCTCTGTGTCCTCCATCATGACAAAAATGTTTCAAGTACATGTTAAAATTTAGATGCATTTTAGACTAATTTTGTATATAATTTAGATTTTTTTCAAATAAAAACTAACATTTTTGTACAAGAATGACCAAAACTAAAATGAAAATAAAAAAAAAACATGGTGACACGTAAATATAATTTTAAAGAAAGAAAAAAAAACTGAAACTAAATAAAAGTTCTGCAACATAAAACAATTATTAAGATCAAATTGCTATGAAGCTTAACTTTGCAAACAATAATTTTTCCTTATTTTTTTAAGACATATAAATAAATATTAATCTACAAGTTATGAATTGTTCAACAATACTGGCTGATTTTAAAATCTGTGCTTTTAGCCCCGATTGAACAAATAAAAACCAAGTCTATAACTTGGTGAATTTTTAATTTAAATTTTAAATTTTCCAAATGAAAATTGTCTTTTTGGTGTTTTTAACATGTTCTTGTGTCATTTTTCTCACAATGGAGGACCTAAATAAAATAATTGATGATTGAAACTGTGTTTCTGAATATTTCTTTTTTCAAATCCTGTTGGATCGAAAACCGGATGCTTAAAAATACTCAGACTAATGATGCAGCTATGAAATGGGCGGGGCCAAAGTCTCCTCTCCCCCTGTAAACGCCCTGGCCGGCTCACACTTGACATGATGAGCGTTCAACACTCTTGAATTGTATTTTTGACTCAAAACTGAACTAATGGATTGATCCAATATTGCTTGTCAGGATTTTTGCGCCGCTAACGTTAGCTTGAGGCTATAAGCTCCACCCAAGTGTGCAAACAGAACTTTTTGTATCAACAGTCCCGCCCACAACCCAGAATTGTGTTTCTAATGAGCTCTAATGTGCATAGAATGTCTTAAAAAACAACATAGGCTTTTTGATTACTAGAAACTTAATAATCATAATTAAAAGATCACTGGGAACGATTATGATTTAAAAAAAAAATGCTTTAATTCAAATAAAAAAATGTAAAAATGTTTTAAAAATGTGATATTTGTGTGATTTTAATGAGCCCTGCAATAGGCCAGTGAACCATCCACGGTACTCATGCTCTTGCCCAACAGTGGTGAGGATAGGCTCCAGCATCCCATTGACTAAAAGGGTTTAAGGTGTTAGATCGATGTTTTTTTTTAAGTCAAACTTGATAATTATTTATCAATTTCCTTTTATCTGTATTTTTCAAAAAGAGAAAATTACAATTCCTTACTTGCATGCCTTTTTTTACAGTCGTCTCTGCAGCTGCAAGGATGGCTCCTGATAAAAGGATCTCTCACAACCACTCCCCCATCAGCACCTTTTTTTTTTTACATTAAATGATTTATATATCCAAGATAAATTATTGCACTGCAGACATAAAACAAGTGACGGGGCATTTGCTTTATCTCAGGTACCATAATACCTGTTAAGCCGCTGAGTCTTGAAAGCCTAAAATATAATTCGACCAGCTTAGTGATGTTCCGCACACAGTCTGCCAATGTAGCAGAAACTTCAACCGTCTCTCCCGTTTCATGAGAAGCACCTGTGTTTGGAGACCTAACATTCCACTGACTTATCTAACAAAAAAATGGACTTTGTGCACGGCACACATGTACGTGATAAAGACAAGCAATGATGCACACTGGATCTTCAGCTTGGTAAATATTATCTTATGGAAAGAAAATAGTATCAAAAAATGTGTGTGGGCCACTTTGCACACAAACAGACTCAAGTTACAAGTGTTTTGAGACTATTTTCTCTCTGTATTCTCGGCTCGAGTCACCGTGTTTTCTCAGTACATTGTTTACATGTTGTGACAACTGGACACGGTAAAGGACAAGCCTCAGGCGGAGAGCGTTTCTCAAAACAGAGATCCAGTCTGGTTCCTCCTCCCCTCCGTCCCTCTCAGTGCAGACAGACCCAAACAAGCCTCACGCACATGCGACAGCCCCCGTTTGACCTGTCGGGATGATCCAAACAAACATCCTTTCCCCTCTTAAGGACTCCAAACGTCTGGTTGATGTGCTCCATTAAAGAATGCATGAATCTAAAGCCATGCTAGCTGCTCATTCATTGGCCTGAGCGCTTTTAGCGCGGCGACTCAATGGTCAGATTGTCCGCCCTTCCCCTGGGTCGTAACTCAAGCCCATAAGACCAGCAAGGTTACGCTGGCAAGGTGGCATCCTTTGCTGACTCTTAAAATGAGTCAGTTGAATGGATGAGCAGCAGCAGGAGGACGGTTCTGTCCTGCTGGGCCCGATTTGCTCCCATTAATCACAGTCAGTGCCGCGGTCCGTTTTTATAGCCAGCAGTTCTCCATTTATTTGCCTAATTGTCCCTGCCTGTCCACTGTCTTCACTCCTCCATTAAAGGCTTTGAAAGTAAAAGGAGAACCGGGATCTGGATTAGTTCTGTCTGCGTTTCCATCTCATCCGTCTGTACTGTGTTCCACACACGCAGGCACAGGTGTTCATCCCTAATCATACCAGGATATTATTAGTTCCAGCCGGGTGTAGGAGTGTGTGTGTGAAAGGGGGGGCTTCTAAGTTTGTATAGTATTCTGTACTGGTTGGGTTGTTTTTAAATCTGGCAGAACACTGTAAAAGCTAAATCGTAAGAAAGTAAAAAGACTCTAAAAAATATCTTGCAAGAAAAATAAGAATGTTTTTCAAGAGCAAAATGACTTTGATGTTAGAAAGCATGTTTTAGTGACCAGAAATCTCCTCTTTAAATAAGAATTGCTGTAATTTTTTTTTTTTGGGCTTATATATAGAAAGTGTTTCAAATATATAAAAATATAATATTCTTTTGGTTTTTTTTCTGATGATGGAGGACATAAATGAAGAAAATTAAGAACAAAATTGCATTACTGTGTATCGTTGTGAATCAGGAGCAAATAAAAACGTAGTTGGAAGAAGAGCATATATTTGTAATGTTTGAAAGATAAACTGGGCGAGCCACAAACTGTGCTCCACTACATTCTGATGCATCCGCTTGAAGACGACCAGAGTTGGCATTTAAATCTAAAGCTATGATATTGCTCGCATTTTTTATTTATTTAATTTAATAACAATAAATAACATAAAAAAACATAAAACGAGATTATAACAGTTAATAAATGAAAAGGAGCAGAAAGAAGAAAACTTATGTTACTAAATCAACAAAAGTAAATCAAAGTGCATTAAATAAAAACATGAAAATGATCCTTACATAAAAATTAAGCCCAGCCCACATTTTAAATAAATATATAGGCATAAATACATAAACAGTTCTCTACACAAACCCTCATTTAATCATTTTACCTACAAGTTCTTTGGCATTTGTTGCATAGGTAATATTAGGACGGGGATGTAAGTGACTGTAAGCCAGTGGGGGAGTCTATAAACGGAGAGCTCTCAGCAATGGGAAGGGGGGATGGGGTTGCCCTGCCCTATTTGTAGTCGAATTTCTAGTGAACTACTGCTGCTCTAAAGAAACTGTGTCCTAGAAAACAATACAGGCTTTTTAATTTTGGCTAAAAACGGCATAATCATAATTAAAAGACCACTGGGAACGCTTTAATCCAAAGACGATTGGAGAGGGAGGATTTTGACTCATTTCTAGGGGGTTCTGTTTTTGCAGGGAGCAAAGCTCCTCTGTGGTGCCGCTCGTGTTCAATCTACTCTAGAACCAAAGACGGCCTCACTTTTTAGGGTTTCTCTCCTTTCCTGGTTCTTGCAGGACTCTGCACCCGTCCCACTCAATCATTCCAGCACAAACGCGGACGCTTCCCCTTCAAAACCCCCTTTCCAGTGCCCTGCCTCTTATCCACAGCGGGTACAAAAGCTGTATCGAATTGCACCTTGAGCTTAATTGGCTCAGCAGTACAGTGTGCCGCTGTCAACAGTGACAAATCGCTCTTTCAGAGCCCGGGAGAATGTCTCTGTCCGATCGCCGTGAGCACGCTGGAGGAGGAAAAAAAGTTAATTGTCCGCTGGCTGGAGTTCAAACAATGTCGTAACTGTAAAGAAATTCATAGGTGATGCCGTAAAGCTTTGGAGCTTCATTTATTTGCCTCATTCTTCTTTTTAAGAGGGTGCCTGGCAGCGTGGAGGCCTGAGGGTAATAGACATGCTGCAAGGGCCTCATTCTCCATGTTTTAGGTCAGGCACATCAGGGATCTTTTTTTTTCTCGTGGTATCCGATCAGCCCTTTTGCTCCCACTCTGTCTATCCCAGTGCACTCCACAGAGAAAATGAGACTCCAAATGTAATAAGGGACGATCTGTTATTTTTAGGAGGTCAGATGTGATGGTGTGTGTTAGTGTGTGAGGGCACAGAAGTGTCCCTGTAGATTGTTTGGATTGTGCAGAGGGAGGTCTCTGAGAAGGTCACTAACTATTGCATTTACTCTGCATCTGGCTCGTCCGGGGATCGCTCCGCTCAAACTTGGCTTTCTCATGCCGCGATGCTCCATTACAGACATCCTCCCGGCCTTATTTATCTGACAGAGCCATGCCAAATATGTTTTACACTAAAATGGGGGAGAAGTTCTGCTGAGGATCAGTGTGGGAACAGCTTTGGAAGAAGAACGGTGAGAAAGCAGTAATTAAGAGCAGACTGGCGGATGACTATTAAGTCTCTGCAGCATACGGAACAGATGGAAAGGAAGGAAGTGAGACGGGAACAACAGTTCACTTTCAGCTCTCTGGATCATTACTGGACAAAATCTTAACCTTTGAGTCTCCACACTTGGATTATTGGAACCCCTTGATAAACAAATGTATTACTAGTTTTGCTTAAATTCATCAAAATTAAAGCTTGTATTGAAGCATCCCACAAATGGAATTTAATACCTTAAATCCATGTGTTTGTTTTAGGGATTAGCAGTGTAATGAAAGGAAAAGTTATTTTAAAAATTCATGTTTTTTAGTAATCACGTCTTCAGTTTTTACGAGAACATTTGCAAACAAAAATTAGGTCAGTCTTTTGAATTTTTTTTGCATAACCATTAAATGTTTTGATATACGGACACAAATCCAACTACAAACGCAAATGGGGAGGCGTTGGTAGAATCTTCAAGATTTCAAACCGAAAAAAATTAGTTGAAAATTAGTTGATGGGTCATAAATGTAGATGGTGCTGATGATCCATTACAGCTGGTTGGCCACAGGGTGGTGGCAGCTCTGATTGGACGATGTGTAGATTTCTCCAGACTGTGTATTGGCAAGAGTCTGACTATACCAGGGGTCGGCAACCTTTAACAGTAAAAGAGCCATTTGGGCTTGTTTTCTACTGATCAAAACCTTGAAGGAGCCGTATGGACTTACTTTAGCCTTTAAGAATTTTTTTTTTTTTTTTTTTTTTTTTTAATTAAATGTGAATTATGATAAGTATTTTTGGCACGAACAAAAGCAAAAATATAAAAAGAAACTAGTATGACTCAACATGGGATTTTTTTTGTTTTTACCTTTAGTTAAAGGCCAAATTAGCAAAAAAACTAGCTTGTTGCTTAATTACTAGCTGAACTCCAAATTAGCAAAAATTTCTCCGTAGATGAAATCCGCCGAAAATGTTAGCATGTTGCTAAAATAAAAGCTAAACTCTAAATTAGCCTAAAAACACCAGCAGATAACAAATTAGGAAAAAATGTTAGCCTATTGCTAAAATATTGGCTAATCTCCAAATTAGCATAAAAACTCATTAGAGGCCAAATTAGCCCAATAAAATGCTCATTGCTCAATTACTAGCTTAACTACAAAATGGCGTAAAATTACTTAGTAAACTAAACTAGTCAAACATGTTAGCATGTTGCTAAAATACAAACTAAACTCTAAATTTCTAAATTTGAACACACTAAAACTAATTTTTTAAAAATGTAACTTTTTGACGTAAATATGAGTTAAAACAGACAGGAATAGTATTCCAGAATAAATCAACTTAAACCTTAAATAACTTTCAATATTTTACTCTATAAAAATATATTTTGTCAAAATTATAGATAAACCGAACATTAAAAGAAAAAATACTCAAATTAATTTACTTTTATGTCATTTTATACCAAAAATCAACCTTTTTATTAGCTTAGGAACCCTAGTTAAATCATTTGCATTTCCTCTCTAGGGTAAGAGGAACAAACAGGTCTGCAGCAACATTTCCATATATGCACAAGACACAGTAGAAAAAAGGAAGTCAAGAAAACGCTTGAGGAGGCAATTCCTTAATTGGAAATCAGTTCTTCACACAGTCACACTCTATCTGTCACCTTCTGCAGGGCCTTTCCTGTTCGGGTATAAGCATCAGCATCCACAGGAAATCTGCTGAAAGCATCAAATCATCTTGCAAAACACTTCTACTGAGTTACAAGAGTCTAATAAGAGAGTAAAATGGTAAAACGTAGATAAAACAAAGCATCTGTGTGATAATATTCACATAGATTCAACAGTCTCCATAAAATATATCCTGTTAAAATTATCCAAATATGAACAAAACCTGGAAATAAAAATACAAATTGTGCTTTTTAGCTTTCTGCACCATGAGTGAGAGGGAAGGAGATGAAGATGACACCCTTGTGATTTAGATCTACGTGCGTTCCAGAAAGAGAACCATATATCATTGTAACTGATCTCTCGACTACCATAATCATAGTGCTGCTTCAATATGTTACAAAAATAATATAAAATGATCTGTCAGGCCGGATCAGGCCCCCGGGCCTTGACTTTGACATGTGAATTTAACAGTTCTGACCTTTTATGGGGCCATCGGTTGTAGGTCCATTGAAAAGTGGAACAAAATGGATAGGGCGGAGCAGCTTTAGCAGAAAGTAATTATGATAGAAAACATTTGTAAGCTTTCGGGTTTTTAGCGGTTTCCTGTGTCCTCTTTTTGTCAAGAGTCTGAATCTAAAATGCCTTCAAACAGCAGCTGAACTGCGGTGAAACTGCAGGATGAGCTAGCGGCATGCTAGCAGTCTACGCCACGTATGCACCATTAAAACAAACTGCTCAGTGTAAGTGGAAGAATTTATGTTGTCATTAAAGGTACATTTAGAGACAAAAAGTTTTAGATAACAGACTTCTTAGTTTTGCAATGTCCACTCATCCTGAAGTCTAAACAATTGAAAATGAAGCGATTAGCTAAATTTCAGCTCTTATAGCTTTTGATGCCAGAAGATCTTGAACCTTTCTGGCTTTGAACACTATCTATCAATAACTCTTGTATAAAAAATGCCTTAGATCAACTATAATCCCAAAAAGAGAAAATATTTAGCCATTTTTCCCCAATTTTATCCCAACCCTGGCAACATCACTTCACAAAAGGGTAGCTGTGAAAGCTCGAGTGGAATGTCATAAAACAAACTTTCCCTTCTTGTCCAACCAGACCCAGATGGCAAACAGAAGTCAAAGATTTTGGTTGCTGTGGATTTGGAGACATGACTTCATGCCGCCTCTGTGGTTTTTATTTTTATTTTTGGTAAAAACTTTCCATATAAATTCACATTACAGCACTCTCCCTGAGTAAAATATGTGTCTGCATTTCGGTGTGTGTAAAAACAATAACAAGCAGCATCTGGTTATAAGAGTGGTTCTGCCTTCTCCTGATCTAGCGTTGTTTGTACAGCTGTGGAAGATGTCATGCAAAAACAAGACATGTGTTTTTCAGCTTTTGTCCGAATGTTTGTTCTAATTGTATCCGTCTTTTCTCCCCCTCCTCTTCTCTCATATTTTTCATTCTTTCGTCTTCCATCCGTCTCCGTCTGTCTCCCTCCCAGACCTTTCTGATAACCTGGCCATGGACGACTTCGCCTTCCAGGAGCAACTGTTGACCCCTCGACTTGCGACCGGTGGAGTCGGAGGCGTGTCCTCGCCGGCGGCTTCGCTCAAGAGGAGCTGCTTGGTCTCTGTTCACTCTGTGATGGTCGCCCTGCTTCTGGTTTGTCACCACTGACCCATACGGCTCAATCCACCAAGATTCAACACAAACTATGTGGAAAAGCTTTGAGCTCCTGGTATGAGTGGCTCATCAGAAGAAAAGCATTTAGCTTCCCGATTTGTCTCAAACAGAACTCGTTTGATTCAGATTTAGTGGATGTTCCTAAAAAACTACAAAAACCCTCTTGATTGAAGAGGTGAATTTGTAAACTACTCACTTTACGCTGTTTTCTTGTCTCACCTGCTGAACATCTCTCTAGTAGAGATCCTCATTTTTAGCTTTACAGAGATGGACCTTCCACCTGGTAATGTGTTTGAAGTCCACACTGAGTTATGGCCCTGCAGGAGCAGGCAGGACAAGGCAGACGTGGGCTCCTGGCCCTTTCCTCCATGACAGTGAATGATCTCCACCAGCATGAAACCTGCGAGGTTTTAGTAAGAGCTGCGATCCTGAAGGCTCAGGGGAGCCTGACTTATGTAAGACGGATTTTCTGACATTTTTACCACCTTAAAGACCCACTCAGATGAATGATGATTGTGTTTTTAACATGTTCTACTGGCATTTTATCACGATAGATGAAAGAAAATTACAATTAAATTGCATTTCTGAGTATTTCTTTATTCAAATTGTTGCAAATCTGGAGCAAATTAAAAAATACATTTGAGTAGTGACAAAATCTTCCTGCTCTGCTCCATTCTGATACGTCCACTTGCAGACAAATAGATCCATGAATGTCTTTTTTTCTGTCTCAAAACAGTACACCTGGATAGCTCCAATATTCCTTGCCAATTTTATTTCACTGCTAATGTTAAATTGGGGTGGTGAGAGGCTATAAGCTACCAGGAGAGTGCGTAAATAGATGGATGATGGGAAATAAGGGCAGGCTTACTCTGTGCCAACACTCCCGTCCACAACTCAGAGGTAAATTTCCATGAAAATATGTCGAGTTTGGCCAAATATGACGCAAATATAATTAAAAATCTTCTGAGAACTCTTTGAAAATGAGAGTGGGTCTTTAAGATGTTTAAGAGCTGATCATCAGCCTGACAAACGTTCAAATGTACATTTTTCTGTGTTGGTTCCACGTTTACAAAATGTATTTGCAATATCATGTGGATTTAACTACTGACAAACTACTGTGATGAGTATATGCATATTTCTAGCTTTCCATTTACTCCTGCTCATAAACCATTCAAGTATAAATATGTACAAAGCATTCGTAAATAAACCGTGTCATGTTCGTTTGTATTGGGCTCCTGCATTTTATAATATGGGGTTAGAATTGGAAAACTTCTGTGTTCTAAATGTTTCAGTGGAACCACATTTTATTTCACAGTTCTTTTTAATTAAACTCGTTTTTTGTAAAAGTAAAGTCCAGCTCCTTTGTTGTTTGGAGCATGTGTGGATGTTATTTATAATTCAAAACCTATTTATGTCTGTGCTTTAAAATGTCGTCACATTTAGAGAAGAAAGTTCAGTTTGTTTGAATTGTGTTCATACTGGCAATCAGAACAAAAATTGGTATTTTTGTTATTAAAAATTGTGAATTTCTCTTATAATTTAATTTTGAAAACATTAATTATAAACTCAAAATCTGAACTTCATTAAAAATCTGTTTTCATCTTTCTGTTGTGTAAATTTGATCAATTTTATTGAACAATAATATTTAAGGTAAATTTATACAAAAAAAAGTTACAAATCTTCAAACTGCTGATTAGTAGGGCAAACATTGAAGAGAAATGAACATTTTCATTTGGATCAGAACTCTTAAAAACCAGTTTGGCATAAAAAAATTAAATTAAATTTAAGGTAATAGTTTTTGTTGCAAAAATGTGAGAACAGTTTCCAGCTTGTTTGAATCCCCCTTTGCCGATCTCCAACCCGGATAAAATGCAGGTTTTATCAGGAAAACTTTCTGCAGAACCAAATGTGTAGATCAGTGATCAACGCTTATTACTAACAACACTTATATAATATGTGATGTGCAAATAACCCATTTTTTTATATCAATTTGTAAACTATTTTTAAATGAATAAAATAGACCATATAATAGGCTATTTCATTTCAGTTACAATTGTAATCCTCAAACTAATTTTACCAATTGTTGTGTTTTTTAATTGTATAAAATGACCAGCAGGATAATAATGTTTCCATAAAATAACGAATAAAAACCACAGAAGAATATCTTAAAGGATGGATGTCAAGATGAAGGGCTCTTAAAATTTGTACATTTAATGAGGGCACAATCAGAAGCCGTCAGTAAAATTAAGCACTCTTTCTTTTTTTAATCATTTATGAATATCGTTTTTCCCTTTGATAAACTTCATTGAGCTTTTAAAAACATGAAAAAAGTAGTTTGTGTTTCAAGAAAAAAGCAGAAAAAGAAAGTTGTACGTTCTCGTCAAAAATATGCTGATGTTTGAATACAGAATAATCCAGAAAGTGAAACTCTATTAAAATGTAACCATAACACAGTTTTATTGATGTAAGAAATTCGGCTGAAATTGAGCTTTTGGTTTTTGTTTTACATTTTGATCTTTCCTAAAAGAAATAAAGTGAAAAGCCCCTAGTGGTGACTTGATGAATAGCACCTAGCTCCAGTTGCTGAACAAGTTTCGATTTCAAGAGCCTTCCTCTTTAATTGATTAATAAATAAAATAAAATAAAACTCATAAAGCAAGCCAGAGTTAAAATTGAAATTTCATGAAATGTTTGACACAGCTTTGTTTTGATTCCGATGAACTGGAAGTACACAGTTTTTGTGCATTTTGGTTCGTTCAGGACACATCCCTCTTCCATGCTGTCAGCACACATCACCGCTGACTCTGTTTATTTTCACATTCACGAACCAAAAAGTTTTTCATAAAAAAAGGATTTACTTTTTCTTCCTTTCACAGGCTCTGCATTGACTATGTTTTATTTATGTCATTGCCCATTATGTCATCTCATACCGTGAGGCTCCAGCTGGCGTGTGCATCATCCAGCAGTAAAACGCTGAAAGCCAGCATGTGCGTCTGTGCTGAATCCTGTAAGATGAGGATCTTGTTCCGTTCACTGACAGCATCGTCTCAAAAAGGTTACAGTGATGAGATCTGTAGCTTTTATGTCCTGCTGCTCATTTCCAACTTCCTCTGCTGTATTTTATCCAACATCTCAAGGTTTTTGGAGGTTTAAAGCTGCAGCGCACTAAAAAATGTGTTTTTGGTGTTTTTTTATTATGTTCTTGTGGCATTTTTCGGATGATGGAGGACATATATGTAAGGAAACTTCAAAATAGAGTATTTTTTATTGAAATCATTGTGAAGGAGCAGGCAAAAAATTTCGTTGTGACATAAAACCAACAGCAAACTACAACTACAAACAACTACATTCTGATGCATCAATTTGCAGATTCATGAACATTTTTTTTTTTTACTTGTCTGAACTGTACGGCTGCATAGCTCCAATATCCCTCCCAATTTTTGCGCTATGAGTCAGAATTTTCAAGTTTTTTTTTTTTTTTCATATTATCCCCCGTCTATCACTGGACTGCTACCGCGCGACCTGGAAATGTGCTCGGGCGGCCTCTGACCGGCCTCAACTTTGAGAGAAAAATTGTTTAGTCACAACAAATTTTTAACTTTTTCTTAAAACCTGCCGAATCTTCTGTAAAACTTGCATTTAGGTGGCCATGCGGTGACATTTTGGGATATGTCATCTAACTCGGAGGTGAATTTCTGACGAATTCCTGCCGCTCTGCAGAAACTATGTCCTAGAACACGACACAGGTTCTTTGATTTTGTCTAGAAAATGCATTATTATAATTAAAAGACAACAACTTTGAAGGAGTGAATTGAAATGGCTCAATAAACTACGACCGCTATCAGTTGTTGGTGTAAAATTACATTTGTTGTGCACTTTTGTGTGTGTCTATGTGTGTGTGTTTGTGTGTGTCAGCTGATCACATCGTTCAGCTGTTGGCAGCAAACCCAAACCTTCGTTGTGTTGCTCCGCGCCTGTCATCGCTCTGATACAAATATTTATGAATCCCAGATAGCAGCTTTGGGGAATGAGAACAATGAATAAATAAATCAAAGTTGTTTTAAAACTTTGGTGTTGAAGATACAGTGTGTGACTCAACACTCGAGCTAACCGAGAAAAACAGGTTTGAAAAAGGAAAATTCCACCCCACAGACCAATGTGTAAAAACATTGCTGCGTGTCTTAATCCGTCTTGGACGAATGACGTCTAATCGTTTAGATCTTTAATTCCGTTCCCATCTGACTCCATTGAGGTGGGAAAATGTGGTTTGTTGTAGCTGTAAATATATTAAATTGTAGTGTTTTTCTGCATCGGTGTAAGCACAAGCAGAGGCTGTTTTTCCGAGTCCTACAACAGGTCTGGCCTGTAACTCCTGCTACTTTTATTTGTTGGTTTTTCTCCAGAAATGTGAGATGTTTCCCCTGACAGCTTGAATGTATAGACGAACAGACCATGTGGTGTGTATTGGGCTAAATAGAAGTCGATATATATATTTTTTTCTCATCTCAACTGTCATAGCCGTCTTGGCTGGATATGATTTTGCAGAACTTGGGCCTTTTCCAAAACCAGGCCAAAAGAAAGGAAAACAAGGCTGACAGATGTGGGAACCTGCTCAGGCAGGCTGCTCCACACCCCGAGATTTGACAGCCACTAAAAAAACTAAAATTTCCTCTGTTTGGGTCAAGTTCTATTCAAAAATATCGATTTTTTATAATATGAAGTTAAGAAAAGTGACTTCCAAGCATGGTCAGACCTAAAATCAGTGAAAAAGAGGGAAGCAGGTTGTATTAATGTACAGTTTCTTTGAGAAATCAAGACTTTTCCATTGAAGTGAAACTGCAACAAGACATGAGTACATACAGAAGTGTCTATGTCATTTACGTGTTGTCTGTTAGACTCTAGGAAGCTTTCACTCTGACCTGTTCATTCCTCAAGTTCTCTGTTTAAAATACACGATCTAGTAAATCCACATGGAAAGAGAGGTTAAGGTTTAGTGTGCAAGTGAACCCTGGTGCGGTTTATAATAGTGAGCTCACACAAATCGGATCCGTTATTCTACTATCCCTTTTGAGGCCACTGGGTTGCTGGAGCCTATCCTAACCGGGTGAAAGCTGATTACATCCTAAAAAAGTTTCCAGTTTATTACAGGGCCTGAGTAATCAGTTATTTTGATTTTTTTTCTCTAAACAAGGTAGAAATCTATGTTGTGCGAGGAGGTGGAGCTAGCCGCTAGTCGTTCTTTGAGTTTTTTTTTCCTGTTTGTTTATGCCATTACAGGCCCCAAATGAGAGGATATTGTAACCGAGTGACTTTCTCGTCAATTTGGTCCACTCTCAAGAGTGCAGTGTGAAAGCAGGCCAAAGCTATAAAAGAGGAGAACATTTATTGAGTTTATTCATCCCTAGTTTGTGTGATCCTTTCAAAAATAGGCACCCTAAAAATAAGTCAAACATTCTACATATTTAATGTTTTTTTTCTTTAAATAAACAAAAATGTCTGCAAATTGTGTTGGAAAATTGAGAAGTCTAATTTTAAGAAAATAATTCCTGTCACCAAGACAAACTTTCTTAAATTAAGATTATTTTCCCATAAAGTTGTTTTTCATGTAAACACTGAATAAGACATTTTTTCTTAACACAAGGGAATTTTTACTTTTTAAATGTCAGTTTTTTCAGTGTGAAGCTGAAAACATCTGCTGATCCATATCAACAGAATGACAGCTGTAATCCAAATGTTCAACATGATTAAAAATAAAGAACAAGTGCAGCCAGGAGCTGCTTCAAAATCCCTCTTTTGAGGCAAGAGTCACCATCTTCTGATTAGTTTGAACTAAAACAATACCAGCACCTTCCTCCCAGAGAAAAATGAGAGTCAGGTTGTCTGAATTAAGTGGCATAAAGTTGGCTTTTGTTTCTCTGGTTTTTCAGAAGTGTTCTTCCCTGAAAGAACTCATTATTGAAGGTTACACTGCATTAAAACAAAGGTCAGCACACAGAAACGGTGGATGTTTTTAGGAGTTAGCAAGAAAAAGAGAAAAAAGTGTTGTGATGAACACCAATGCAAGTTACTTTGCATTCCTTTCACCCTCTAATCCACTTCAAAGTCTTTCATGAATCGTGTAATTTATGTTTTTTCTGTCTGCCTTTACTCTGGATCAGAGAGAATCATGCATGGATGTGTGTGTTTCTCTCACAAGTTCTCTGCTCTGTTTTTGCCAAATAAGTTCCTCCACTTGATTCATGGGCAGCAGACGCTCCTCCACACCCTGCCCATAAACCCAGCTTCATTAGTCCTAATTGTTTGCGTTTCGTCTCCATTTTGAAAGCCTGTCTGTTTTCTTTAACGGGGTCAATCACTCGCAGCTCCGCACACAGCATGCCTGTCGCTGCGGACACACTTCAACCCCTGCGCCCGTCTGTACCCCCGGTGCTCCGCCGCAACTTTTCACGCCCAAACACCTTCTGCTTAGCAGATCCAGATAAAAAACGCCATTATCATCCAGCTGTGCTTTTCTCTCTTAAGATGGACTGCAGCTTTAAAGATGGAAAGGAAGACAGATTAGAAGGAGATGAGCAAACCCTGACTGCAGCCAGAACAGCAGATAACCCTGGATTGGAGGGGTGGGGGGGTAACACTCTGAATGCAAATGCAGCACTGGAGAACAGGCAAACAGGGCCATTGAAATGCAGAGCTTGCATGTTTTCTTAGGGTAATATTCAAAAAAGCCCACATTATGAGAGGGAAAGGTCAATTTGGTGTTAGTCAGCAGGAGCATTTAAAACTGCTGACTCCATAAACCTGCACTTTTTATCTGGCTTTTAGCTCGTCTATGAATATGTGTTTTATTGTCAGTCAAAAATGTTGGCCCTGGGGGCCCCTGGGATATGGGGGGGTCATCAAACAGTCCATATAAATTAAAATAACCATGTAATTCAGGTGCTTGAGTGTGAATGGCTGCTCCATCCAGTCCATTTTTTTTTTTTTTTTTACCAAGTTGGAGTTGAAATTCCCGTGCCACGAGGGGGGGTAGAGCCTAAAACATGTCATGTCATTCAGAACTCATTCACATCTAATTACCATGGCGCTAGACCATTTTCTTTCCCTTTGTTGGCCCATTGAGAGCAGTTCCAGGCCCACGCTCTCCCGTGCGCGCTGCTCCAGCATCCTCCTCCTGCTCCTCAGCAACTTCTGTCTTCCCCTGCTGCTGCAGCGGCGGCGGCGGCGGTACTCACAGAATGAATGGAGCTGCCTCAGGAATGCGGACACAAAGGGAGGAATGTCATTTTACCAAGTGCTAGCCCCCCCTCTGACTAACGGACTCACACAAGCACCCCACAAGTGCAGACACGGGTAAAAAGACGTATTATGATTTTTAATGAAGGAATCCAAACTGTGTCCAATCACTCACGAACCTTTGGAGACTGAATTTGGGTGACAGGTTATGGTGACTAAATAGGTTGCTGATTTGAACTATGATGCTATAGCATCATATATTTAAAATATTGGGGTGTGATTTGAACAACAATCAATCAAAAGTCAATTTTCTATGTATTTTTAGCAGCAAGTTCCTTCTGGGTAAGGATCAGCTGATTTGATTGTCTCAGGATCATTGATTGTATGAGAGAACTGGACTGAGTGACTCCTCCCCCCTGGGAAACCAAACAGGAAGTATCTGGCTACAAGATGACTCTCAATAGACTTGTACTGAGAAAAAAACAGCTATTAAATCATTCTATTTGTCCGAACGACCATTCTTGCTCTGATACCTTTTTTTTTTTTACGTGTTCTTGACAATCCTAATTTTTTTCATGATATTTTTTGCTATTTTAGAGCAAGTTACACAAGTAACTCAGTAAAACTATGTGGTCTTATGTCCAGCATTTAATTGGCAGATTTTGTGCTCAGTGGTTGCCATAGAAACGTTGACTCTTATTGCTTACTGACGACATCTGGCTCCAACATGGTGGCCTCCATATCAATGAAAAATAGCAACAGAATTTTTTTCATTTCGTTGGAGCCGGAAGTAAGTCATTTACTATGGGTGACGTCACACTCAATAGGTCCAGTTCCCTAACGCCAGGATCACACTGCATCCGGTCCGGCTCCAGTGTGGACGCCGGAGTCTTCATACATTCACATGGCGCTCCATGTCCGTTTTGTTGGCTTCAAATTTAGAGCCGAGCCGAAGCACTTTTTTGTGAAATTGGGACTATAAACGATCTAAACTGGAAATCATACAAGCGAGTGTAAAGTGCATCTGGTATATTTTTCAAAAAAAAGTCTATTTTCTGCAATTATCGCTGTTTTCACCGTATTGCAAACATTACACCATAGTGACAACCAACCCCCTACTTGTTACACAATACATGTAATACAGTCTAATATGTACATGGAATGAGGATTAGTTTACTAGAACTTCCAATATAAATGTTATCGTGTGAACCTATGTGCCAATGTGGGTCATCTGCCGTAGATGGACGGGATGCAGAGTGAGCCCGAGGAAAGCATTGACTATGTAGTCATCTATAAGTGCGCCTGCTGTGCTGCTTAGAGGGAACAACAACATGACTCAAAAAGATAATAAATAAGTATTCTTGACTGTGAAGGACAGAAAAGTCGTTTCTCATCTCTGAGAATTGTTAACAGCAGGCTGCAGTGGATGCAGTTTATTTTTGCCTTATTATTTTGCAAGAAACAAGACTTTTTAAAGAAACTTAACCCTTTGTTGGTGTTCTTTGAATTATGGCAACTCTTCTACAGTTTATGCATTAGCATTATTTAAGCAGATCTGAAGTGAAGATAAGCGGCCTTGCGTGATATATAACACCTTACAGCGGTGAAGTGTTTTCACAATCAACGTAAATGAGATGATTCTGGTGTTAATCATATTAGCAAAGCTGCTTTTTTCCATATCAGAAACTGTTACGGTTTTGTTGGATAGGTCAAAGAGTTATGATAGTTCATAGTGTTATTCTGCTGTTGCCAGTCAAAGACTATAGTCCAGATTACCTTTTTAAAAACTTTTTCTGCTACAAAACTATCCTGGATAAATGAGTCTTCACACATCGAGCTTTCAGAAGTTTTTTTTTGTCCATGAAACTTCACCAAACTAAGCATGAAGCTTGATTTTTCCACAAGAATTTTCTGGAAGAAATCATCAACAGGTGGGTCTGTGTGCGGCGTGTCGGTGACTAACAGCGTGAGTGGGTCTGTGAGTCCCCGCCCCGCCCGTTTGTCTGTGTTTCCGAACGTTGAGAAGACTTTGGATGCCACTAATGAACAGAAAATCAATAAAAGACGGTAAGCACCACGAGAAAGGAGTGGTTAACCTCAACGAGGGCTGGGCATTATGGAAACTGTTCTTGTTATGGAGAAGAGAGGATAAAAGGGTACTAAAAGTCTGTTTAGAATTTAGAATTTTTCCACAAAAAATAATAAATAAATAAAATAAAGAAGATGACATTTATAGTTTTAAACGATTTGGTCCTCACAAGCCAAAATAAGGAGTTGAAATGTCATTTTTTAATGCTGAATTATCAATAGCATGTGTTTTTTGAATACATGACTAAACTTAAAATGTAGTTGTCATTTGTGAAATAAATGCTTTATCTTAGAATGTGGTTCCAGAGAACCAAACATTTTAAAATGTGATTGATTTTGCTTTAACTTGAAAAATATACAATTGAATTGTAATGTTTTCATATTGAATACTTAATTGCAAAATGTAAACTTTAAATTGCAAGTTGCATATTAAAATGAATCATTTTTAAATTGCATGATCAAATTGGAAATTGAGAACTAAATATAAATTTGAATTATGGGTGAAAACACTTCAATATTGAAGAGCAAGAGATCAAAGTTTTACTTTTGAAGTTTACTTGTACATAGCAAGTATACTATGATGTAGTTGTGGTGCAAGAAATATACTAACAAAATACAACTTCAGACTAAATTTGAACATTTAAAGCTCAATATATAGATCGTATAAAAATTTTGAACTTCAAGTATGCTGCCTCACTATTAGTATAGACTAAGTATGCCTTGCCATAGAGCAACCCCACCCCCACTTCCCATCATCCATCAGTTTGCAAATTCTCCCGCTAACTTATAGCCCCTCACAAACCCCAACCTAACATTAGTGGTGCAACAACTACAAGCTTTTTCAAAGTGATTTCTGCTCCAGATTAACAATAATTTCAGTTTAGAAATACTTTTAATCTTAATTTTCTACTTTAAAATTCCACAAAACATGTTAAAAACACCAAAAACACAATTTTCATTGGAGTGGGTAATTGTAATAATTTAATATAAGGGTAATTAGTTGAATAAGTGCTAATTATGTAAACTAATTGCTCAAGATGGAACTTTCAAAGAAAGGTGAGAAAAGTCTGTTTGCTTCTCAGGGTTTTTATCTGGAGTTATCTCCATTCTAACAATAAAAGCAGATAAGAAAGTCCTGCAACAGTGGTCTGTAATGAAGAGGACTTTGAAAGCTTCCTTCAGATGTTTCTCCTGCTCATGCAGAGCCGGGATGATCAGGCGTTTCCAGCGTGGAGCTCCACCCTCTGCGCTCCAGTCCTGATTTTCAGCACCGGGCGCTTCAGGTCTGAGAGCAGAAGATCCCGGTTCTCCGCTCCACCCCTGGTGTTCCTGATCTCCAGGTCTTTGTCCCCGGAACTCGCAGTCACTCCTGGGTGTCCATCTGGACTTTTGCTCGCATCTGGATCTCAGCGCGGCCAGCAGGGAGAAAAAGCGCTTACAGAAACCACGGCGCCCTAAAGTTTGGAAAGAAAAAGAAAAAGAAAGTTCCGGCAGCTCCACTGTCCTCCGTGGATTTTACTCCCGTCGAAACTGTGAAGCAGTTCAGCAGTGGAGTGACTGAGATTGACGCCAGAAGTTTTAGAGGGGAGGAAGAAAAGTTTTTTTCTTCTTTTTTTTTAGGTACCCACATATTTCTAATTCACTTTTCCCGTCGAGTCTGGTACTCGACGTGAGTGAACGGACTGTTTTTTTCCTCGGAGTTTTTGTGAGCTGGGCTCGGAGCTGCTGTGAATGAAGACTTGAAGAAATCTGCGCGTCTCTCTGAAGAAACTCGACGTGGGAGTCCAAGAAACTCAACTTAACAACCGCATATCTATATAATTTTTTGGTTCAGTGTTTGTATTTTTGGTTTATTTGTTCCCCCACACACGAAATGAAGTCGCTGTTGGTGCTGTGCGTCGTTTGCCCGCTGGCCGTGCTGTGCGTTTCGGGCACCGCGGAGCAAAAGTTAAAAAACTGTAACGAAGTTCGTGCCGTTTTCAGCTCCAAAGGCCTAAACATTAACGACGTTCCCAACAAAGGAGTTTCCGGTGAGTCAAAATGTACTTTATTAATGTCTACTTTTAACCCTTAAAGAGCATTTTTGTCTCAAAAGTGGGGGGAATTAACACCCTCCAGAGTCCAGGGGTCACGAAGTGGTTAACAAGGAGTCCTAATAACGCTAGTTAAATAAATAAGCTAGCATTGTTAGCACAAAAAATGAAACAAAACGATTTGAGCTTTTTAAGTTTTACTTTTTTAAATGCCAAACACTTGAAGAGCACTTTGGCTTCAAATTGAAGGAAATTAACACCCCTCCAGGGGTCACCAAGTGGTTAACGAAAAGTTCTAGTGCTAATTTACAACAGAAAAAATATTTTAAGCTAGCGATGTTGTCTTTAAAAAAATTGAAACTTAAATATTACTTTTAAAATATCGATTTAATCATTTTTTTTAAAGGGACTCGGAGAGGAGGAATTAAAACCCAGGGGTCACAAAGTGGTTAACAAGGAGCTCCAATGCTACTTAAAAGCATTTTAAGCTAGCAATGTTAGCACTAAGAACAGATAATAATAAAAATACATAAAATAATTGAACTTTTTTACCCCCTACATTTTAAAATGTCAAATTAACACCCCTCCAGAGATCACAAAGTGGCTAACGAAAGGTTTTAATGGTGGTTTAATAAAAACTACACTATTTTAAGCTAGCGTGTTAGCTTGAATGACAAAAACAAATCAACTTTTAAATGTTATATATATATGTATATATATATATATATATATATATATATATATATATATATATATATATATATATATATGTATATGTGTTGAATGTCTGGTTATTCCATTAAAATAGGACATTGGAATAATGAACTACCTCCAGGGGTCAATAAATGGTTAACAAGGAGTGATAATGCTAATGCTAGTTCTGTATATATATATAATATATTAAGCTAGCAATACTAGCACTAAGGAAAGCAAACAAATCACTAAGCTTCTGAACATTTACTTGTTTCATGTCCATTTTAACCCTCATAAAGTACTTTGAGTTCAAAGTGGGAGGTGTTAACACCCCCCAGAGGTCACAAAGTGTTCAAAAAAAGTTCTAGTGCTAGTTTTTAACAAAACATTTTAACCTAGCAATGTTAGCAAATTAAAAAAAAGGGTTTTAGAAATTAAATTTTCAATTTCTATTTAACCCTTAAAGAGCACTTTGGTTTTAAAGTGGGGGAAATGAACAACATTCCTCAGGGGGTCACAAAGTGGTTAACAGGAAGTTAAACCATGAGGTTTTAACAAATATTTTAAGCTAGCAATTTTAGCATAAAAACAAACTTTTTAAAATTTACTTTTTAATATATATTTCACCCTTCAAGAGCACTTTAGGCTCTATGTTGGAGAAACTAACACCCCTCTAAGGGTGATAAAGTGACTAAGAAGAAGTCTAATGCTAGATGTAAAACATTTCCACTTAGCAATGTTAGCACAAGGTTGACTAAACATTTTTAAATACATTCTTTTGGGGGCCATAAAAGCTTTTATAGGTTAAAACATTATGTATTTAAGAATAAAATAAATTAAAATATCACCGGAAATGGACACTAAACATAATGATACTAATGAAACTCTTATAATTAATGGAAACAGCACCAAAACTTTATAGTAAACAGGATTTGAACATATGGGGGATGCATTTTTCTGGCTTTGAATGTGTACTGCTGCCAACACTTCACTGCTCCAAAGAGTAAACAAAGGCTTCATTTAGGAAATACTTGTCGGTAATTCATAACAATAAGGAGGTATAATCAACACGCAGCCTCAGGTCCCCAGGCCCCTGTTTATTTTCAGGCTTCCTCAGGAGAGACTCCTGTGGCTTTGAAGTGCAGTCATTTGGTAAAAATTCAAAGCATCTAGATTTCTTTATCTTCTTTTGGTGCAGCTCGTGTCTGTTTGTGAGTCACACGTCTCACTGGGGGGAAAGCAAATAAAAGGATGATGGGGTAATTACAAGAGGGGAGAGAGCAAATCGATAGAGCCAATCATCAGATAAAGGCAAATAATGGTGTGGTGGGAGGAGGAGGAGGGGGGGCTCTTACAGTAAATGGTTGAGGGTGGCAGCAGGAGGGGTTTTTGCATTCTTGCTTATTTAAACCCTCGCTTAAAAAAAAAAAAACTTAGTTTCATAAAACAAAAATGGAAAAACACAGGTTCATAGACATGGGTCAACTCAGACATGACAACAACTCATTTTAAAGAGTAAGTCATTCATATGCTACTAGCTTAAAACCCTTTCTCTCATATATATATTTCATTGACTTCAACAAAATAACTTGGCTCCAGAAGTTTCAGCTGTAAGGACTCCGTTTTCTAAATGTTTGCCATCAAAACACTACTTTCTAAAACATTTACCTCCACTCCTCTTTTTCTTACAGCAGACTCCATATCTGGGCATGGGCTGCCCCAGTGAGCAGCTTTTTGTCATTGATAGACGCAGAGTAGATACTGAGATAATTGATCCATTGAAAGAGGGATAAAAACCTGGCCTACTGTCATTAATGAGTGTTTGGGGGGGGGGGTCTCCACTAACAAAAGCCTCGCATTCTTGAAATTTTTTGCGCTGCCGGGGGAAATGATTTCAAGTTTGACTCAACTTCTGAGCATTTATGTTGGCAGAATACATCCAAATGAATAATTTAATCCCATTTTATTGCACTTTTTGTGTAAACAGTTAAAATAGAGAGGGATTTTTCATGCCCGATGTGTAGAAACATTTAATCAAATTTAAATGTAATAAATCAAAACGGCTAAAAAGGAGGTGTCTACCTCTCTTTGAAGTGTTTGTTTAAAATCAAATTAAAACCATTGGATTCCAAAATCAGGTTTCATAACCACAAACATCTTGTATTATTGTTGGCAGTGAGCAGATAAGGGTGTTTGTTGCCTTTGAGATTACTCACTGGTTCATGTGAAGCCAGACTTGAGATTCAATAAAGATGTTTTAATGCAGTAAAGGGGGAAATGGAAACCCTGATGACTTGAACACAGACAGAATGATACACATCGGCAGGAACAGCGAGCTCCGCCGGAGAATTCCTCCCCTGATCCCATGGCATAAGTCATTTACCACTTTCATGGAAGCGGTTCGAGACATTGCTTCCAAGATTCTTGTCTGGTGGAGAATGATTTGTTTGGGTCCTGTGGTTAAATACTTCTCATAAATGGGAGAAGAAATGACACTAACATCTCTCATTGATGACACACAAATAATTCTGGTAATTGTAAAGAATGTAAATGGTGGCTTTACTGTCCTGATTCTCCCTACGAATACCTTGTGTTTTTCCAAGTAGTTGTATTTGGTGCTGTGATGAATGTTGAGCGTATCTGCCGGCAAAAAGCTGTAATAAGTGCCAGCTTTTTAAGAGCTGCCTGAAAGCGAAGCAATAAATTCTTACCAGACTGGTCAGAATTTATTGCTCTGAGCGGCTTTGAACGCCACACTTAAGAGGAAGAATGAAAGTAAAATCGGCTCTGGTTTACTCTGGCAATCAGGCTCGATGTCATGCTTCAGGAATCGGACAATCGGAGATCAAAGAGAAGGGTGTTTGTTTCCCTCCCTTCAGCACGTGTAACATCCCCCTGTTCATAATCATACCAGCGCATTATAGCTGAAACTTGAGGCGTGCATGACCTCAGCACTTTGGCCTCTGGATAGGGCTGGAGTTATTCTGCAGTCTCACAGCGCGAGGGATCTTTCCCTCTTAATCAGCTGCAGCATTCCCTGCATCATAACAGCCTGAGAAACAGCAGATTGTCCTCCTATGGTGACATTGTGTAGATAAGAGCAGGAACTAGTGCTCTGCAAGTTTTTATGCTCCCAAAGATCAATATTTGTGTGGTGTGCTCTCTGAACAGTTCACTTGTGTTTTGACTCCTGCAATAATTAACTACTCTACCACCTGCCAAGTGTCTTTTCTTTTAACCGTTCAAGGTCAGTTGTCTAAAATGCAGACTTCTTTCTAATGCTGCATATTCTTTTTATTAGGAAACACATTGTTTTGCATCTTATCTGTAAATACAAACAAAGAGAGGGCGTGTAAACTAAGGCTGCAACTAACTATTATTTCAGTTGTTTATGCTTTTGCCAAGTGTTTTTAAGATTAGTCATTTAGCCACATTTATTTTGGCATTTGTTTTGGCCATGGCTTTATGTTGCTTAACTGTTATGATACAAGAAGTTGCAATTCTGCAGCAAAGAGGATCTTCTTTTTAGACTTCTTTGTAGGGATCTGTAGTTCAATTCTTAACATAGAGAAAGGTTTTAGTCATTTAATGATTTTAACAATGTTTTGTTCAACAATGGACTCATTAGTTAATTTAAAACATCAGATTAAATTCTTTTTTTAAAAACTCTTATAATAGACATTGATTTGAAATAGTCTGTGGCGCTCATAAAATTTTCTTTAGCTCCAGCTGACCACCAGATGTCGCTGTCCTTAGATTGAAGCCTCAAAGTTTTGAATCATCATGACCCACCCAGGTTTTAGAAAGCTTCACTGCCCATCTCTTCAAATATTTTTGTTCTGTCTTGCAATTTCAGTGTTCATCTCCTTTTATTTCATTTATTTCAAGTTTTTTTTCTTTCTGTTTTGCTGCTTTTTTATTCTTACTACCATTTAAAAACTTTCTATAGTAGAGCACCTCTTCCAGCACATATGTAAGTAATAGCACTAATATGATTTGCAAAGTTCATGTGACATGTCAACACTAAAATGCTGTCAGCAAAATATTATTAGTGTCAACTGTTAGAACAAATTGTTGCAGCTGTGCAGTGAAAAGTTCACTATCATATGGAAAAGCTAAAGCTGGAAATTACATTTTCCTTTGTGTTGCTGTACTTTTCTGCAGTTATACATACATTTGCATACATTTTATTTTCTAGCAGTAACTAATGGCAGTTTGTGCTTCACTGTCCCTGTTTATGAGCCTAATTTTAGCATTCAGGAAGAAATGGAGATGGTGATTCAATGCAATTGTTGTCAGGAAATAGTCTATTTATTGCTGTAAAGGTGTTTGTCTTCATACATCAGCTGATCACACTCTGGATTTCTGGAGATCTAACTTGACTGAGCAATCCCTGGACGATCTGTTGTTGTTTTGATCGATTATAGGCTCTTTAGTTCCATTCAATGGTATCCTCACAGAGGTGTCTTATTCGTTGGACTGAATAAATCTTGCATATATGTGTAAATTATTCATCATAATTTATTAGATGTTCTGTGTGGGTCACCACATGCATGTGTGTGTTAAGTTGAAACAGGCCTTTTCTTTGGGAAATGTGTTTCACAAGTATTCATGATTAATCTCAGGAGAAAGGGTGTGTGACAATGATATATTAAAAGCAGCAAAGCCAAGGAATGAACAGTAATCACTGGCAACATTTCTGAGCCATAAACTGAATCTTTTCATCCTTTGCCATATAACAATTCTTCAATTCTCTGGCCTGCTTTCTTCTTGTTTATCCACTGTTTCCCAGAACACAATAATGATTTTGTTAATTTAACATTCCTGCCTTAGTAGAAACAGAAGTATTGAAATTAGCCCAGCACTCATCACAAATTACTGGTTTTGTGTCCTGTAATGAGTTTGTTGTTTTTGTAGTAATACATTTTGGTACATTAACCTGCAAATATTTAAATTGTTCTTAATTGAGTAAATTTTGAATAAAATCCATCAACTTTCTTCTTCAGCTGTGAGCAGAACTTCATCATAAATTGGTTTCAGATGACTATTGTATCATTAGACGTTTATGATTTTTTTTTTCCTCAGATATTTTATTAGATTAACAGTATATATGCACACAGCAGCAGTATTGTATTCCTATCAGCAGATCTCCACTCAGGTAAAGTGTGATAACATCTCACTAGAGTTAATGCTGACAGTGCTAATGTTACATGTACAAGGCAGTACAAAGAAAATATTCACATTACTAAGATCTAAGAAACTATTATTATTCGCATTTTATATAATTCTGCTTTTAAATAGAGTTAATTAAAATTTTCCAAAGAAATTTGAAACATTTTCATAGATGTGCACTCATTGTCTTTGACTGTTGAGCCTTAAAACCAACATTTTCCCCAAAAACTGATTAAGTCTCTTAAAATTTGTTCAGATTTTTGGTGCTAGTGGTCTGTCATTGATTGTAGGATTTGCATTAGAAAAATATTGACAAAGGTATAGATGTTTTAAGGCTGTAAAACCCCTCACTACACACTATATACACTACTCTCAAACAGATATTAGTACATTTTTTGGTTACCAAAAATGGATGAAAATTTGGTGAGCTGAACGCCTTCTGTACAGAAAAGATGACACGGAGGACATTTACTGACAATGGTCAATCGGGACGCAGAAAATAATGTGCTGTTTAAAAAAAGTGCACAATTACACCAAAAAAAATCCACAAAACACAACTGAGAATGGTGAACTGCGATAGAGTGGACTACTGTATTTTAACTTTCGTACATCCAATTAAAAGACTTGCATACAGCAATTATTCCAACATAATCTATTAAATAACAAGAATTATTATTCTGGACAATATTTGTCCAGAATTTAATGAAGTACCTCAAAATTTCCCACAAATAAGATTTTATTTAGAGCTGCTGTTTGTAGTTGCTTTATTTTATATTTTAGGGAAGACACAATCTCTTAGAATGGGGCATTTTATGTTGACCCTTTGTTAAATCTAATAGTATTTAAACCTATTTTGAAAAGTTCTTTACGCTGTCATATTAATGTTTTACTTCTAAGCATCTTTTGTATGTACCTGGCTAAAGCACTGAGTGGCTACTACAGGTCATTGAAGGAAGGTTGAGAGTGAGGGTATCCACACAAGTCTGATAGTGCTTATCAGTTTTCTGTTATCACAGAACAGCAGCTCCAAGATCAGGAGCAGTTGTTGCATCTCTGCCAGCTGCTGCTGCTGCAGCAGCTTTATTGTTGTTTCCAGAAAAAAACTGCTTATCACAGCATTCAAGGAAATAAGACTGTATATGGGTCTTGATACACACATGGCAATAAAACCAACCGTATTGTTTTTTCCTGGAAATGATTTTGCCATCCTCTCACTTCGTTTAGGATTTGAGAAATGCTTTTCAGCAACAGTGGAATGTTAAGTTTCTCTTTTATGCTCATTCAGTATGCTCTGAGAGTAGCTTCAATTCAATGGCGGTGTGTGTGTGTCGGCTGAATGTCCGTTATCCCATCACTTTGCACCCTTTTCTTTGCCCTCCCCCCCCCTTTGAAAAAAAAAAAAAAAAAAGACAAGTGAGCGACAGATCAGTGGGGGGTGGATGCTCTGTGTGGGAACAATTGAGCACCCCCTTTTTTGGGCTCGCCTGCCTCCACCCCTCCTCATCACATTCCTCACTGGACCACCAAGACCTGCACACAGGAGTCCTGGAGCTGGGAACACACGGCAACAAAGAGAGGGCTGAAGGACTGACTGAGGCATGCAGAGAAAGAGAGGGGATCTGACTGACAGGAAAAGGGTTTTGTTGCGAGGTCAAGCTGAATCTGCAGGAGGAAAAAGTGGGTTGGGACAGCTAGCGATGGTGCATGCTAGACTGGAGCATAAGTTACCGTGTGGAGAACAAATGCTTGCAGGTATTGCAGGTCCCCTGAGAATACATAGGTGTCAAAGTGAATAAAAAGTCTGAGAAAAGGTGAATACAAAGAGTGTGTTTGGCATTGAGGCCACAGACGAACTTGACTCCATCCTGTGGCCAGCCTTTGTTGATGCAAACTTTAAGGAATCCTCATCAGGCTTTGTGGGTTCTTTTGTATCTTTTAACTGACAGGAGAAACCATAAAAAAACTCCTCGTCTGAATTGTTCGTAAGTTTGGTTGATAGTTTTATATCAGTTTCCTTCACTCACCATCAGCACCACTACAGTTTTCTTCTCTTCCCCATTTTTGGTTCTCTTCATCAGCAAGTGATTTACTGCTTCATCTATTTAACCTTTTTCTTTTTAAGGCTTTGCAGTTTTTCTGTTTTTAGAAATCTTTGTGATGAACTGCCAGTAAAAACAACCATGTGTCTAGTGAGCTCACATCTCTATTTCATTTGGAGTTGCACCAGTAAAAAGCTTTTAACAGAAAAGTTTAACAGAGTACATTTTCATATGACTTTAGAGAAAGTGCTAATATTGTGGATTTTGCAAGTTGAAAGGATGCTGTGTTGAAAACCAAACCTGCAGAAGCAAGTCCATAAAGCCTTATTGGTAGATATGGTCTGTCTGAGGGCTAAAAGTAGACAAACTTGTGGTTAGTATGCAGGTGCTCCGCACAAAACAAAGAGTAAAGCAAAAATGTTCATGCACATTTTTCTTTAGACGTTCTGCGGGCGACCGGTCGTTTCAAACCCCCAAATCCTGTGCAAGGAGTTGGTTAGTGCTGTTCACATAAGTGTGGGATCCTTGTGTGCAGGTCAACTGTTAGAAATGAGAAAATTAGAGTGTAGTTTGTGTGGATACCCTACAAACGTCCTATGTGCACTTATGTATCGTGCAAACTGCGTCCAACATTTGCGCGTGGTTAGTAAGGAACCATTATGTGCACCTTACAAGCAACTAGAGTGTGGAGTAAGGGCAGAGTACGACACTATCACCATGTCATGCCATGTTATAAGTGGGCTTAAAGACTTCACTTACCACACACAACAATTGTATGTTCCATTTTCATGATGTTTCTTGCGGGGAGCCTCGAGGGAACTGTAAGACAGTGGTCCCCTTAAGGGACAGCCGCTTCTCTCTACGATCCTCCACTGGCTCAGACAACCCAAAAACTCCAGCATCTGTACAGGTCAGCCCCCATATGGATGCATGTGTTCAAAGCTTAAAGGTGTTTATATCCACTTGGACTCTACAAGTTCTAATGGATCCGTGCATCCATTCTCACCTGAGCATCCTCCTTTGTCTTCCTGGATCTGAGGTGCTGGTGTGTTTTGTCTGGATTACATCGATGCTGGTGTCAGTAGGCCAGCTGTGAGGAGCGTGGCGTAGGGATGTTGGCTCTGATCCCAGGCAGCAGGGGTGGAGTGTTAACTCTCTCGCTTGACAATGCTCCTCAAACCCACTGAAGTCATTTCACAACTTCGCCCCCAGTTGGTTTGTGTGGTTATGATGTAGGTGTAATGCTTTCGGATGAGGCTTGATGTTAACGGTTAAGATCATCATTAGGATTTGTGTGACATGTCGGAGGGTGTGTGGTTGGGGAGATCAGCGACTGAGTGAAGCCAGGGGCTCGCCTGGGTGTTTGGGCTGGAACCTCAGTGCTGGGTTCAAGCCAGTGGAGCTGCAGTCCCTGCTAATTACTCCCAAGGCAAACATATATACTTCTGCTAGCAAGCCAGCCACTCACAGCTTTATATGTTTCATAATATTTTCAAGATCCCTCTGTACGCCGCTCACTCTTGGATTTATTTTCACTTGAATTGTTTGAAATCAAAACGCCACTCATCTTTCCAAAAACCAAGATGAAATATGCTCTAGCCGCCTCATATAGCTTTGGGAATTTGATGTCAAATGCTAAAAACAGGTCATCAGAACTTGGATTTTTAAAATGCGAATGAAACAACATCAGACAGTCTTCTGGCTGAGGGCCAGCAAACAAAAAAAAAGCACATGAAAGGATTGAATGTTTTGTTCAGGGATGGCCTCAAAGCTGCAAACCATTAGATCAGTATGGTTTTTTTGTAAGCAGTATAATTACTTCTGAGGAAATGCAGGACTGGAATATTTTGAATTGTTGGAATGTTGAGCGGCTTTGATTTTATTGATTGATTTATTTTTTGCACTCTGACTGCATGTCATCAGAAAGAGACTGAGGCCCGGTAAACCATTGTAGCGTAAGGTTTAGACTTTCTAGTCCCTTTGACAACCGGCGATGAGTGGTTCTCTTCCCACCACCTCTGCGGGTGTCCAGTTTCGTAAAGCCCAACAGGTATATTAGAGTCCTTGTTGCCCTTTTGTAGCTTCGAGCTTCCAGAAATCTGATCATGTTCCTGACCTCATTCTGCCTGGGGGGGCCTTGCCAGGCCTTGTCCTGCTTCAACATCTGGTAGACTTCAACAGCCTTTGGATGTCAGCGATAAACATCGTCAAAGAGCTGTCTGTCCTACGACGTAGTTTGAAGGCTTTTATGTGGTATCCCATACTGTTTGCAGGTTTAGCCTCTTAAAGTTGGTGAATAATTTCTCAAAAATGTATGATTTAGTTCCTAAAATATATAGGGAAAAATCCAGACTTCCAGCAGGTGTTTGGATTTTCTTGTGCGTGGCTCTGAAGGAGCCTGTGAAGCACCTATTTGTAAGTTCAACAGTAGTCCATTTTTCCAGCAGCACTGTTTTTGCAGGGTCCCATGGTAGAGCTCATGGCCTTTAAGTAAAGAGTGTTTTCTATCTCCTCTTTTAAAGTCTGTTTTCATTTGTGTGCCATGAGTCAGAGGAAAGATGGGGGGGCTGCTGTCGAGGGACCAGCCAGCAAGGACTTTTGTGTGTCTTTTCCCTGATCATGCTGTGCTGTAACTTGTTCTTTCTGTTTGCAAAATCTTTGCTCATCCCCGTAAATGTACCCCCCCACCACCACCACACACACACTCAGAGTTTCTTGTGTAACAGACACAAAGACACCAGCATCAAGGTGAAACCTGCCCTGAAAGCAACAACTTCAGACTGTTGCTCATCAAAAGGGGCTTTAAAGAAGAAAGATGCAAGAATGGCAGTGGATCTGTGACAGGTCGGGTCCTCCTCGGTTGATTTATTTACCAAAAAAAAAAGGATTTTACCAGTAGAAGATTTTTGTGTGAAGCGTTGCTGTGACAGTTGCCAAAAAATCACTACATTCTTACACAAACAGCTCCCCCAAAACCATGTTTAACATGAATAAAGACTACCAAGTATTCTTTATGGTGGATACAGAACCCAGTCTAGTTTGACAGCAAACCACTTTACCAATCTTCTTAGCTTAAACTGATTAGATTAAGACGTGTCATAATCTTTGGGTTTTTCTATGTTGGGTTATCAGTCCCTAGTTGTTTCAGTTTCAGGTGTTGGAGCTCTCCTGAACTCTGGTCTGGACCAAAGAAGCCAAGAAAAAGATGAGGGTTACAAAATGGAAAAAAAAAAGATGTCCATAGATGGAATGTTGTTACTGCACAAAGTATTCATGCAGTTTTGTTGAATCACCATGTAATTAAATCTAAGCCGGAAGGAATTTTACAACATTCCCACTTTTTTCTGTCAGTTTGCTGGACTGTTCGAGCCTCCTTACTGTTAAGATGATTGTAAAACTCTTTTGTCTTAGAATTTCCATCTCTACCTCCTTAGTATTTTGTTTAAAGATCAACTTTAATCATCTTTTGATCCGTTTTAAAAGTGTTCCCCGTGGTCTTTTAAGATTATCGCATTTTTAGCCAAAATTTAAAAACTTTAGTTTTTGTAGGACATGGGTTTTGTGAAGCAGCATTAGTTCATTAGAAATTCACCTTGGAGTTGAGAGCAGGACAGTTGGCGAAGAGTAAGCCTGCCTCTACTTCCCATCATCCATTTGTTTACACACTCTGAGCCAGATGCCAGTTCAGATGAGGATCTTTTGGCTCTCTGACTAGCATTTATGTCGCAACATTTTTTGTTTGCTCTTGATTACAACAATTTGAATTTGAAATTCTCAGAAATTCATTTTTAAGCTTAATTTTCTTTCTATATGTCCTCTATCACCAGAAAATTCCCACAAGAACATGTTAAAAACGGCAAAATCATAGTTTACATTGGAGTTTGTCCATAAAGATCAAATTTAACTTGTAAAAAGATCTACCATAACTACAACGGTATGTATTGATTTGTCTTAACTGCATATAAGTAAGTAATCTTCTTCAAAGAGAGTACAAACGGGTTGTTTAGCAGGTGAATCTGATGAGTAACCATAAAGTAGAGATTGGAATTTGTTTTTTGACATTTCAGTTCATGGAAGTGCAGAAGCGAGTTAAAAACCCTGACAATGCAGTGACCTGGGAAGTAGTGTTGGCAGGGAGCTATTATGTGGAGACAAAGCCGGAGATGCTGGTCAGGGACAGGAGAGGGGAAACAGACGGAGCGAGAGGCCAGGGCAGTGTTGTGGAATCTCCCTAGAGGCTTCTGGGTAAATGTTCATGGATGACGGCGTTTTGGAATTTCACAAATGGAGAGTTTTAATTGGCCTGAGGCCCCAACTGGTTTAGTAATCAGAGGTGGACTCTGGTGGCACAGGGCTCAGATTTATGGATCCCAGGGTGTATTGTTTGCTAAATTGACTGCTGTTTCCAATGGAATTCACATGTTGTGGAAAATTAAGTACAGCTAAAGTTTTTAATGCGCCACTTGTTAATTTTGAAGCAGTTCTGTGGGAAAAAAATCCATATTTACGGATTTCAGCTGTCTGTAGGCGTGCTCCTCTCTCTCTTCATTTTACAAGGACATTTTGTGTTTTAACAGCTGCAACATGGAACAATTTTTTAATTCTTTGTTTATTTTTGGAAAATATCATTTTATACATATTTTCTCATTAGCTTTATGGCTGCCTCTGCAGCTTGGCGTCTGAGTTAAAACTTCCTGCTCTATAAAGGGATTAGGAGCATTGTTCTAGCAGAAATAAATCTCTCGCCATAAGCATTTCTTGTGTTTTTTGAGCTCCCGCTCATAGATCCTTCACATTTTTTAATAGCTTTTACTTATGGCCTGTGTGATTTGTCTATTGAGCTTTAACTCTGGACAGTGTTTTAGCTTGATTTCGACTTAACTGAAGTTGTGATGCCCGTGCCAGATCTCATGAAGTTTTCCCTCTCCCCGTCAGCTGACTGCATGCAGAGCGACAAACCCGGCTGCTAAGGTTTCATAACAAATATCTGTCATGCATGCCATTACAGGTGGTCAGCTGTCTGTGTGTAATGGAATCAGATTTATGTCGCTCAACTTTTACTGGGACTTGTAAAAAACGTATTTTAGTGTAGATAGAGGTAGTTTTTTTTGTATACCCACTTTAGTCTGTCAGAAGTGAAATAAATACTTGCAAATGTGAGCGCAGACCGCTGCAGGTTGTGATGTTAGTAGCCATTCAGTCTTTAGTTTTAAAGCTGAGTATTTTCTAATACAGTAGTTTACTCAGCTGTAATGTGTTGTACCCATACTGACAGCATAAAAGAGCAAATTCAGAGCCTTTATCAGGGGATCTTATGATTTTATTTTTAAACACTTTAAAAGTGGATGCAATTGTTGTTAATTGTCCGTTTCTGTACAACAGGACTCATAAGTATCATTTGTTATTTAGTAATCATTTTTATTTTTGTTCATTTTAATTTAATGGTTTGTTTTATGAATGCTCATTAATCTGTTCTGGTGAAGATATTTTCAGCACATTACTTTGCTCCGTATGGAATAAAAAAAAAGCCTCCTTGTTATTATTATTTATTAACAATTTACAACAGTTTAGTTGAAGCTTTAAAGAAAATTTCGGTAATCTTTTTATAGTCTTTAGATAATTACCAATATTTATGAGCTGATTTCCTTGTCCCTATAAATATAATGTGACATTATGTTTCATACAATGTGCCTTTATTGCAGGCAAAAATGCATTTTTTTTAAACTAGTAGTAAATAATAGATTAGTTTAAAGTCCTTTGAGTGTAAAATAATGAATTTCCCAAACTTTGACTTTCTGTACACCATGAAATGTGGAAAAATAATTAGATTTGGCTTGTTTTGATAGTTTTCTTTTGTTTTGTTTAGGCTTTCAAATGTTTCCTCAGTGTAAGCTACAAATAAAACCACAAAACAAGCTTTAAATATAAGGGAGTACTTCTTAAACCCTTTAACACCAGAGGTGTAGCTCTATTGCTGACGTTCTTTAAATTACAGTAAATCTTCAATTTAAACAATAAACGTAATTCCGTTAAGTGTTGCCTATTGATTCAATTTTTTTTTCACTGTTTCAGAATCTGTTGGAATTATGTTAATTGTGCAAACAGCTGAAGCGTTGTGGTAGTTTGAAGAGCGGGTTTTATCTCTTGCTGCCAGCTACAGCTTTGGTGTTAAAAGGTTAAACATAACGTGGGAACACTCAACAGCTACTAAGTGAAATACTTTCTCATAGATAAAGTAATGGAGCCTTGACTTTTCTATCATAGGTTTATTATTTTGCTGCAGTCAGTTTGAGACCTCCTCCCCAACACTTTCAGTGTCGTTTGACACTTTTGATGTGAAAAGCATTACTGGCTACGCTGAAGATGCTGTAAACTTGCCATCAAACGTGTTCAGGAGCTGCAGAAAAGCAAGAATTGGTGGAAACATTGCTTCACCCTAATTTTTCTCCATATGAACGACTGACTCCATTAAAGTTCAGCATCATCTTAATTTGTCCCTGTTTTACTGTGAGTTAGAGGGGCTGTAGCTTAGCTCAGACCCCTATTCTCCAGAGGGTAACAAATGTAGCACACGCATGTGTGTTGTCATTGCCTTAAAAATCCCCTTGGACAAAGAAGCATGTTGCAGCACAAAGTTTGTGGTTTGAGAAGTTCCTCAAGAAACTGACTCCTCAGAGATGAAACGAGACAAATTTAGGTGGAGGCAACAATTGCCATTGACGTGATGGGTTTCTATATGAGTCTGCGGTTGTATCAAATAACAGGCTGTGAATGTTTACAACCCCTGCAGGTACTCCTCCACGCGGAAAATTCTCTAATAAGCTCACTGAGAAACTCGTGGAGTGATGGTTTAATGGGAAAGAATACTAATTTGAAGAATATGCTAGTTGTTTTAGGAATGGCTGTTAAACCAACAGACATAAATCCACTGGACAGAAAATCCTTGACTTCAACATTTAAAAGCTTTAGCTTTCTCCTCCAGGTTTATTAAGCCAAATGTAAAGCTTCCAACCTCTGAAATAATTTGGAATGATAATCTGGACTGTCATTTACCTAAGTATGCCTCAGATAAATTCTTTACAACTGTCCACCAATAAGAACACTTCACAGAGCAAAGCAATTTTGTTGCCTAATTCTTTCCTCTAGTTCATCATTTCTTCTGACTGATGGAGGCAAGAGAAAGACTCAAGAACATCTTGTTTCCATCTGCCATTAGGGCAATAAACAAAGTGATGAACTGGTGACAAATGCTGTAACTGAGTGACGAGCTGTTTGCACGCTGCTGTCGTTGTGTTGTTAGAGCTGTGAGTGTGAATCGTTACTTTGATTCACAAATCAAGATCAATTCACCGATCAAACCAACATTTTTACTATTTAATCTGTTTAAATTGTACCTATAAGTATCTTTTATTGGATGTATGAAAATTAAAATATTTTTCATATATGCCTTTTTTTTTAGAAAAGTAGATCAGAAATAACTAAACTTAACAGATACATTTTGAAAGAAGGACATGATGCCACACTAAAGTTTTTCTGTCAACGACTTGGTTAATTTTAGTAGTAAACAAAACATAAACATGTTTTACTGTTGCTTTTGTATCATTTCACAAAAACCGCTGAAAATGTTCTCCACAGTTGTTCCATCTTCAAGAAGATGGTAAATGAAGACAGCAACACCTCGATAAAAATGACAAGAACATTTTGCAGACTCATTCTGGCATGGCTTCTCAGCTATGCTAGCAGAGTCGTTACATTTTTTTTTATTTCAATCATAGACTATATTTTAAACATTTTTTTTTCCATTTCTCAGAATTTACTTCAGTAAATGAAACTTCAATTTCATTTTTTTCCCCTATTTTTAAAAAAACACGTTTTTTCTCTTGGGTTTTTGGTAGAGCTCTGCATTTCTGTACACTTTGTAGAGGTTTTGTTTGCATTTCTTATAATGAGAAAGTCACTCATTAATCCAAAATGCTCAAAAGTGAAACAAACTTTACTCAGTTTGTGTTTTTCTTCTTAGTTTTTATTTGGATAAACTATACCTCTGAGTGAGTAATGTCTGAAACAAGTTTTACAAATTCCAGATAGAAACCACAAGTGCCGTTATTACAGGTGGAAAGGGAGTGGGGGGGGCATGGTTGATTTGACAACTTGCTGTAACAGGAAAGAATTTAACAAGTGAAAGACTGAGAAAAGGCATTGGCGTGATTTCTGGGAATGAATTACCCAGCTGTTCCTTGTTTTATTTTTTTCTTTCCAGGTGTGGCATCACCTCATGAGCCTTTTAAAAGAAACCCTTTGAAAGTTTCTGTGCCTGTGAGAATCTGAAAATACATCATTAAAAAAAAGGAAAAATGTTTCATCAGTGGGTTGACTTGTTTGGTGTGCCTGACGTGATGTTGGGGGCAGAAAAAGAGAGTTTTCTAACAAATGGCACCGATCCTTTAACCCCTTTGTATAATTACACCCCAGACAGAGCAGAGAAGCAGCACCAGAATGTTATGGCTGCAGGGCGTGCACATTCACACCAGTCTATGTGATTACTGAGAAGACTAGCAGCATTTCTTTACATGTGAGACACCTCAATGCAGTTTAAAGACCCACTCCAATGACAGTTGTCTTTTTGGTGTTTTTTAACATGTACTTAAGGCATTTTCTGATGATGGAGGACATACACAAAGAAGATTAAGCTCAAATTTACATTTCTGAGCATTACCCCATTCAAGTCATTATGAATTAGGTGGAAACGTAAACAATGTTTGTAAAAGATTGTATTTGTGTCATCCCAAATGCAATCGGCAAGCCACAAGTTCCCTGCTCTGCTCCATTCTGATGCATCTGCTTGTAGATGACTAGATCCAAGGTTTTCTTCATCTGAGCTCAAAACTGTACAGCTGGATAGCTCCAAGATTGCTTGGCATTTTTGTTGCACCGGTAATGTTAGGTTGGGAGGTTCATGTGAGGGGCCATAAGCTAGCAGGAGAGCGTGTTAACAGATGGGAAATAGAAAGTGTGGACAAGCTTCCTCTACAGTCCTGCTCACAACGTAGAAGCTTTTAAAAGGGCTCAAAAGAGGATCAGAGTGGAACTTTAACACATTTTTCGGACTATAGGACTCACCAGATTATAAGAATCACCATAAATATATGGTCATAGATAAGTCAGACTTTATATCTGTAGAACTTATTTGTAACACGCCATACGTTAGCCGCATTGGTGTATTAACAATACCTGCAACCTCCAACCTTGCTTGCAACATGTAGAAAATACAGGCAAATACTGCGACACATCAGTCACAGTAACATCTAACCATGTAAATTGATTCGTATATTATATACAGTATAATCCTTATTTAAGAATCTATATACAAGTCTCTCTGGATTAAAAGGTGCACTGTCGTTTTTTTTTTTTTGTTTAGGCATTTAATTGCTCCTTTTTTGTGGAAAATACAGTTTGTGTTTTTGTGAGATAATTGACACCCGATGCTGCTGTGAAGGCTTCAAGTTTTTTTATCCAGAGAGGTTTTTATTCATATTTTGGATTATAATTGCCCCAAAGTTCCCTGTTAAATTGCCTCCATCGTCCCTCTGGGACTGAATCGGTAGATCTACAAAGGTTCGCTTTTTTTGTCTCGTGTTCAGGAGTGTGTGAAAATTC
>NC_050521.1:22354567-22361492 GCF_002922805.2 Oryzias melastigma
AGAGGCGGTTCAGCCAACACACAAGCCTATTGATGTCAGCTGCTTAAGAATTGAGTGATGCATCAACCGAGAGAGATTTTCTCTGAGACGGCGAAGTGGAAACATCAGGAGCTGTTGTTAATATTTTACTCGTTATGCTCAAGCACAGACATTTATTCCTCCCGGTGGTTTGAAAAATTGGCTGCCAGGATGTTTTTACAAAGTATGCATTAGCTGACAATCTGAAGTTTTCAGGGACTTAAGCCTTCGGGCTAACAACATGACGTTTGTGCAGACAAATCCCGTGAAATATTGACCATTTCAGTGTTGTGTACTTTGGTAACAGGGGTTATTTTCCACATGTAGCCCGTTTGATCGTGTGCTTGTGCTGCGGGCCTCTTCAGGGGGCCCAGCAAGAGGAGAGTGGTTGACTGTTTAACCTAAAAAGTTTAGCTTGTATGTTCGTGAGCCTCCACACCTCCAGTCATGCTCATACAAAGAGCCATGTGTGGAGCGACGATGTGATGTGTGAATTTGTTTACATTGGAGCTGCCAACTGTGCCTGGCCACGAGTGGCTGTGTGTGCACGTATGTGTACAGAAGGGGTTCGAGCAGGACTGGTAATGGCTGGAAGCAGAGATGAGTTTGAAGAGACGATTGAGAGAGGAGGAGTGACTTGAGGTTTTTTTGGACTTTTTCCCAGACAGAGGGGTCCACTTTATGGCGCCAGGGTACATCCCTTCCCTCCCGATGCCAAGTTCATATTGCTTTAAGTCAGTTCTGATACAGCAGTTTAAAATAAAATGGATTTACTTTCAATGTTTTAGTTTCTCTTATAGAGACGCTGGGAACTTCTGAAAATATCCCTTGTTTGGTGAAGCTTGTGCTCCTTTTCCTGTTGTCAGTTCAAGCAGGTTACACGTGATGCAGTTCAGCTGCAGAGCAAAACGTTTCTGAAATCATGACTCCTGTAAAACAGACTGGGTCTGTCTGAGGCATCTAGGTTTATCTTCCCATTAGTGGCAAAAATGTTAAACCTACCACAGTCTAGAAAAATCCTACATACCCCGTAGATTCACTAACTTTATTGAAAGAACAACCTCAACTTGTCTGTGTTAAGAGAACAGATCATCGAAGAGGGTTGCTGCACCAGATCCTCAAACTAATGTACAAACTAAAGCAATTATTCAGCAATTATTTAAATATACTACAAGTAAATTTAACTAAGTTTATTTTTGCAGATTGACAAACATACATCAACACTAGGGATGCCACAATTCTCTGTCTTCACATGTTAGACTATTGAACCAAATCATGAATACATTTGTGTTGAAAATATCAGGCATGTGTTGGACTACACCAGGCTCAGTATAAACCAACTGAAATGTTTTTCTTCATTGTTACTTGCTTATTAGCAAATTTAAAACATATTTTTTTTCTGAATTTTTAGCTTGTTGTTTTGTATAACTTGAATCGTATATCAAGCCGAAATTAACCCGTTATCCAAACTATCGAATTTTGAATGGAATCGTGGGATGGGCGAATCATTGCAAACCTTGTCATCTCCACATTTGGGGAACTTTTAATCTGAAACATTTGCTCTAGACCAGATTTAATTTCCCAGTCGAATTCACTTCATTTGACAGAAAGCTCATCTGAACTGTGGTGCAGACAAGGCCTCTTGGAAACAGGAGTCACCAGCAGGTGAACCGTGGTGCAGTGCACTGACAGAGTGAATGCAGGCGAACTATCCATTGGACCGACCCACACTTTTGGATGTTTCCTGCCAGTGTGGTCCACTCCCATCCAGTGCAGTGTGAAAGTGGACCATCTTTCAAATTTTAAACAGCTATTGACTACTAAAATACCACTAGATAGTGCAAAAAAAAAATCCTAATGTGATTGTTATTGTGAGCAGAGCTAAAGAAATCAAGAAGCAAACAACATTCTTAAGCAAACTTAAACAAGAGGGCTTTTCCAGAGTAACTTGAGCCTCCGTTAAGAGGTGACTGTGAGCTCCCATTCAGACGAACGTCCTTTTCACAAAACCTTCTATCTTATCAGGGCTCAACTTTCCAGAAAAGCATACCCATTACAATAAGAGAAAGTACAAGTTTTGTAATCTTCAAAAGACAATTAACACTGTGGCTTCAGAAATCTGAAATTTTTTTATCACAAATGATCAGGAATCACAACAATTATTTGGTTTAATTTGATGTTTTATTTCTATTTTACTTGTTTTATATTCCTATGAGTAGTTTCTACCTCCTAAAATCTGTTTAAATTCTTCAACATCAACCTACCAAGGGACTGCGGATGGAAATTTGTCTATGACTTTATCCTGGCATATTCACATTTGTTGTTAATGTTCATTAATCTCCCTTTTTTTAAAAAAAAAGCAAAGAAGAAGAATAGTTCTTTTCATCTTAACCAAACTGACAGCAACTTTCATATTAAAGCGATTACTCGTTCTCACCTACACTGTCCCATTGTGACTAATAAAATACTATGTATTTGGTATCATATTTATGCTAGCCCAAACCCAGTTTTGTCTGCTAGGTGTGTTATTAAATGAGCAATGAGTCTGGGGCCGTGATCGGGTACTTTAAAGATGCTGGGAAACCCTCCAAACGGTGTCAAAACCTCCAGTAGGAACGTGTTCGTGCACAACGAGTCGGGGAGCACAAACTGGTGGGGAAAACCAAACAGACTGTTGGTGCTGGGATGCTATGAAAGGATCCCTGTGTTCGCTGAAATTCCAACAGCCGTGTTTTAAACAAAACATTATTGCAGCTGGGACTTTGCATTGGTCCTCCCTTCACCCTACCTTTAATTGGATGTTAAACTCAACTTCTGACAAAGTTGACTGTGTATGTTTTTATCAGGCAGGTACAAGCAGACTGCTCTATTGGTTTAATGTCTGGATGTGTATTTTATCAGCTGGGGAATGTTCTCATTAACATTGTTTTTTTTTTTTTTCATTTTTCAAATTCAGAGATTTTCTGAAAGTGCTTTTTTGTGACATTTCTGAAGCATTCTAACCTGCAGGGTAATGTTAGGAAATCGTACTTCTACTTCTACTTAGACTCTATTTCATCATACGGAGGCAATTCTCTGACAATTGCCCCTCTGTGGCTGCAGAGACAAAGATAGTGCATGTGTACCTGCATTAATCAGCTTCAGGCTGCAGCCATTATTTTGTATACAAATTCGATTAAAAAAGACATTAAGAAATGATTGGATATTAAGTGTTTTGCACGCATTTTTTACAAAAAGTTTTATAAATGATAAGTTGTGCTAATCTTATCTGCCTCTGTTGTCTTCCAGGAGCTTCTCTCAAAGTCTGCCCTCAGGGTTTCTCATGCTGCACGGTGGAGATGGAGGAGAAGCTCAGCCAGGAGAGCCACACAGAGATCAAAGCTCCTGTGTCCAGGCTTAGCACCAACCTACAAACCATCTTCAAAGAGAGGCACAACCACTTTGACAGTAAGCAAACACGCTTGCACAAACACACAAAGCCACTTTCCAGACAACATTGTGCCACTCTCCCCATTGCAGCTTTTGCGTTGCTCAACTTTTGACGGACGCTCCCACCTGCCAGTGCTCTGCTCAAAGCAGAGACAGTCAGTCTGTGTCTGTTGGTCTCTCCACCTGTCTCCCTGCATTTCAGCTCCCTGTCGTATCACAGTCTTGCCTTCACGGCTTAGTCCCCCGAACAAGCTTCCCGTTCCTCCAGAGAGGCGTGCATGCTTCCAGTCGGACCACACACATCTTCAGATTTTGTCTTTCCTGTACTTCCTGGTCCTCCGTGTGTGTGCGCACATGTGTCCACGCCTGTAAATATTGGTATCAGGTTTCTGCTTGTTGAAGACTGGAGTGCATGGGAACGTGCAGCAGTGCTGACTCACAGAGGAAGCAGGGCAGCTTCCAATACCCCCGGCCACCCAACCGTACCCCCGCTGCAGCTCTGAAAACGAGCTTGATGAGACTGAGACAAATCTTACTAGAAAGTTAAGGAGGCGCTTGGTTTTTTATTTTGTTTGCTGAGGGAAGTTGTATGTCGGATGTGCGCGTGTACATTCCTGTACATTTTTTTGTTTAGAGACCTAAAGATCGTATGTGTCTGTGAAAGTCAGAGGACGGTTTGGAACAGGGAGCATGTGTATTGCAGCCAGATGTTAAAAGGAATGTGACGTGTCGGAATGTAGCGGCAGACCAGGACGTCCCACTCCTCTCTTTTCTCTCACTGCCCTTTGTCCCCATCTCATGCCTCACTTCCAAAAACCTGCTGTCGTTTTTCTCATCATGTTTCTCGCATGTTGTTCACTTCAGTCCTCCATTTTCTTCAGCGCGCATTAGTCAATGTGAGCTCAGATGTCAACTACCTGGTGAATCATCAGTTTAGTATGTTGTTAGAATCTAGAAAATTAGTGTAATAAATGAGAAGGATGGAATTTAATTATATTATAAAGATTAAAATAAATTTTTGATGTTAATGATCAAATGAATAGATCAATTTCTTAGATTTCAATTTGTTTTTATGCCCGGGCTCTTAACATAAATCCTCAACACCTTTTTTTTTTGTTAAACTCAGGTATGAAAGCTCCTCCGAACTCTAGTGAAACTTTTCCACCTGAGAATACTAGTTTTCTTTCATTGAAATCCTGTTGAAATCTACTATAATATGACTGCAGATGGAATGTCCGACCAACCGAAGATTAGAAGTAAAGGAGAGGGACAAGAGCTAAAATATAGTTCTACCCCTTGACCTACTTACTTAAAAAAACTTTTGGTGGCGGGGGTAAATGTATTATTTAAATCAAGACTGCATCTTAAGCTTATAGTCACATGCACCTGTACAGGGATTGACCAGTACAACCTGTAGTGATTGCAGCTTAAAGAGAACACAGCTGTATCTCGCTGTACCCTTAAGGCTCGTTTAAAATTCAACTTTTAAGATGAGTCCACCCCTTACATTGACGTGTGGTCCCTCCTATGACAAAGATTGACAAAATTTAATGTATGGCACGGACACCAATGAAGATTTAAAAAAATCCTTGATAGTAAAAGTTCAGCGCGCTGTCTTGTGGGGCCCAGATGACCCCACTTTTAATGTAAACATGCTTAGGATAGCACAAGGGTTACAGGAAACCAAGAAAATAAGTCCAGAAAAAGCTCATGGCTAAGGTGAGTTTGAATTGGAGGTCTGGCCAGATTTGTGGTGTTTATTATTCATTTATATATCAGATGATTAAACATTGTCTATTAGCAAGGAATATAGAAGAAGAAAGTAACCGGTCATCATGAACAATACCGCCAATCAAGTGGTTTTAAGTGAGGATGGTTCACTTTCAGAGTGCAGTGTGAAAGCAAACCCAACAAGGGTGTGATTTATTTTAATAATTCATGCTTCATGAAGTTGCTGCTAATTGTAAACGGTTAATGTTTTTTTTCTGACATGTATATCAGGATTATGTTGTTATCTTGATATTAACATCTATATATCCTAAAAGAAGTGTTTGCCGAGACTGACACAGGAAGTGTTTATCACTGTTTATTACACGAATAAGCACAGGCATGATGACATCGTCTAACCACTCGCAGGGAGTGGGTTGCCCATACGCATAAACACAGCTGCAAATGTACACGAAGACGGACGCTGCAACATGCACTCCCGCACTAACAAACTCAGGAAGTGGTGTATATGATTAGGCCGGCTCTCATCATGCGCCTGGAGCGACGAGTCATGGCCAATTAAGAACCGGGCCAGAAATAGTTCTCCCCTCTCTGTGTCTCATCACTGTGTGTTTGTCCTGGCCTCAGCCCGTCTGTCCTGTTGCAGTGACCCCGTACCGTAGAGCAAGTCTATGTCTGGGAATTAAGCGCTTGGATTATGCCCCCACCCCCCCCTTCGCCTGCAGACACACATAACAAGAGACATCCATCTGAAGTGGTGATTTACAACAGCAGGAGGGACAGAATCCCATCCCGAAAGAAAAGGAAGAAAGAAGCTCATGGACTAATTGGTGCAAATAGGATGCAATTACTGCCTGGGCTGGGACTGGGAGGAGTAGAGTTTATAAGGACGCTGTCGGGAGGTGCAAGAGGGGGGGTCTGTGCAGGAGGAAGTGGGAGGAGATCGGTCAGCCCTTCTGTTCCCATGATAGATGGGATCCAAAACTCTTCTATAGACTTTTCCCTGCTAAATATTGAAACAGAGGCAGCTTGGTCCACAGATCCTCGGAGCCAGGAGCCGTCGTCCGTCTTTAGATTTCACTTCATCTTCTTCCGTGTAACCCTTCACCCAGATTGTCTCACGCCGCTGGCTGAGTGACAGCCGCTGTTTAAAATGGAAAAATATTAGGTGAACGTTGAGTTTCCCTGTTTTTTTGGCAGACTGCTGCATGTCATAAACTGTTTTAATGGCAATGCAAGATGCCTGCATAATGCAGCTCATGCTTCACACCCTCCAGTTCAGGCCAAAAAAACCCTAGCGTGCAGTCCCCCCCCCACGCCCGCCGAGCTGCGTCCAAACTCCTCATGTTTCACATAAATGCATTAGAACCCAACAACTGCAGATAGTGAGTTTGTCCTCATCCTTCATCATTATTTCTTCTCCTCTTCACCTCATCCGTCTCCTTTCACTGACTTTCAACTTGTGGCAGCTCCGGCATTCCAGCGGTGGGGGGGTGGACCCTTTCCTTTTAATCTCCGTCAGTGGAGCATGGCGCCCGGTGCCCTTCTCCCCCGGCTGTGCGCGAGCGCGTGTTTGTGTCGGAGGGGACGGAGGCCAGCGGCGGCGGGGGGAGGCAAATGGAGGGGGGCCGCGATGTTTCCGGTATCCTTGGTGACACAGTGGGGATTTGAAGTTAAGAAAGCCCTCAACTTAACTCTCCCCGAGACGCCCTCACCCCTCCCACTCCCTAATTTTTTTTCTCCCCCTTTT
>NC_050521.1:22361582-22372967 GCF_002922805.2 Oryzias melastigma
ACTCTGAGGAATTCTCATTTTGCTCAGATTAAGAAAGTTAGGGGGGTTGAGGAGGGGGTGTCCACAGGAGTAGAGGCCTGGATTATTGGAGGTGGTGGTGGTGGTGGGGTGTTAAGGGGGAGAGATGGACATTCCTCAGGATGAAGTAGGTCATTGTTCCCTGTCTCTAGTGAAGAGAGTTCTCTGAAGGAACTGATGAAGTGAAAGCAGGGAAGGGGGGGTCGCATGGCTGGATGCGGGAGGGGGGCTACAAGTCCATATGCGGGAAGGGAGGTGGTATTATTCGTTAATCCTATTGAAAATACTTCTGAAGGACAGTCCAAGAGAAGCTGGGAGAAAGGAGAGCGAATGGGTTGTGACAACAGAAAAATGCCATTGATGGTGGTCAGTTTAAGGCGGACTGATGTGAAGAGACAAGCCGGGTAGGGAGAGCAGAGATGCTGCAGCTCCACCTTTCACGCTTCCCTCCTTCACATGTTCTGGACTCTTACAAACCCCCAAACAAGTGCTCAGGATTTTAAGGTGGTACAAAATGGACTAAAATGTACACTTATGAGTAAAAGCCGGTTTATACTTCACCACGATCAGCCATCAAATCAATCGTATCCACACTTCGTACTAGGGGTGTGCCGAAATACAGACATTGCGATACATTGCGATATTTAGTCCTGCGATTGTTTCTTGATGGGTTCTCATCACCAAGTGTCAATCTTTTATTTTTTTCGAAGAGGCTGTAAAACGTTGTATTTATTCTTTGGTGAGACGTTCCTTCAGAGGTAGATGAGGGGGCTGTCGACTGGCTGTCGTGAGCACCAATGTACCTGGCAGCTACTTGAGTTTTTTTATTTTTGTTCTGCTGTTTACAACAATTCTGCAATAAGCAGTGGCACTGCTGTTCATGTTTACTACTGTTAACACTGAATTTTACAGATGATTCCAATTCAATTAGTGTCAATGTTTGTCAAATACATAGTATGACTGATTTGCACAAAAGTGTCTATTGTTGCACAAAATAAGACACAAGTTATTATGATTGTGTTCTAGCTAAAAAATAAATGGGGATATATTTTCCCAAAAAATGTTCTTTTATATAATGTGAGTTATTGGAGACAATTTTGACCAATTATCACAGTATCGCGATCTCGTGAGCTATGTATCACATCGTATCGTGAGGTACCCAGTGATTCCTAGCCCTGGTTTGTACTAATGTTAGCTGGTTTTGCTTGCGCCTGTCCGCTTTAACTGAATGGTGATAACTTTCAAGTGATGCAATCATCTCCAGCGTTTTTTTTTTTTTTTAAATGAATGACATCCTGATCATACACATGCGGCAACTGCGAATGCGAAGGTTCACAGTGAAGCAAAGGAGGAAGTGGTGTGTTCATCCTCTAAACACAAGCAAAGAATACAAAAGCAAAAATGTTTAAAAGGGGCCTAATTGTATTCTCTAGTGTTGCAAGATATGAGATGTAGTGACAGTAACTTGCTCTATTTTCTATCTAGTGTCTCTCTGCCTGTCTTTTTGTCTGTGTGTCAATGTGTGAAGTTTGGTATTTCCAATAACTTCTTCAGCAAGTTTTGACCATTTTTGTTGTTCAAAAAACATTTTTCTGGAACGTTTCCTCCATAATCGTGTACTCTAGTCGCTGAAATAAATTCCTCTACTGGCGTAAAATTCCAATAAATTGACGTCACCAGCAGGTGTTCCATTCTGCCGCGACTGGGGCGATTCTGTTCTGATGGCCATGCGACCACTGCGACGCATGCATTGCATTGGTTTTCTCTGTGGGCTCCAGCTTCCTCCCACCATTCAGAAACATGCTTCATACGTGAATTGGTTACTCTTAAGCGCCCTAGATGTAAATGTGAGAGTGTATGAGTGTGTGATTGAGGACCTGCAACAGACTGGCGACCTGTCCAGGCTGTACCCTGCCTTCGCCCATCAGTAGTCGGGTTAGGGTTTAACACTGGATATGTTAGCAGTGACACCCCCTAATAACACATGCTTTTTGATGAACTGTAGCTAATTCATGTTTACATGATAAATCAGCTGAAAAGCGGCTTTTCATTTCAGCTTTGTACCAAAATGGAACACAATACTAATTTAATGTGTTTGTAAAGTGTAGATATGGGAAATAACAGTGTTTATGTTACACAACAATTTACTAACATGAACTCATTCAACAACTGTTAAAGTTATAAAATCTGCTTTTCTCTGCAATGAAATTTGCTGGAATTAATATCGAAAACGATTGAAGAATTACGGTAGTCGAAACATTGTAAACACTGAAACAAGAGACGTGATCATGAGAATTTTGTAGTCTAATTTTTTTTTCTATGAAAAACACCTGATGTTGAGTTTTAAAGGGAATTTCTTAAAATGATAACCTAAACCGACACTTTACTTTGAAGGTATTTTACTTCCTGTGACAATAGTGCATTCGGTTTGTTTAGTTTAGTTTGTTGTCATTGTCCTGCAATTGTGGAGTGATAATGACATTACCTAAGGTGTACTTTACTCTACTATATTCATGAATATCACAAATGTGTGATCTTGGGCGTCGCAAATACTTGTTCTTTCTGGGAAAATTGCAAAAATCAGATCATTTGAATACTTGTGTCAGTCCCACTCATGAGTGTAAAATGAGCATAAAATCCACTTATCTGGTGTTTTACTGTTAATCTGGACTATAATCCTCTTTTCTTTTCTCTGCAGATTTTTTCCGCGAGCTTTTGAAAAACGCACAGATCTCGCTGCACAACATGTTCTTAAGAACATACGGAAAGATGTACGAGCAGAACTCACAGCTCTTCAGCGACTTCTTCGAGTCCCTGACCAGATACTACGTGGACGGCAGCGCCAAGATGGACCTGGACGCCATGCTGTCGGAGTTCTGGGCCGACCTCCTGGAGAGGATGTTCCGACTAGTCAACGTGCAGTTCGAGTTCAGCGACGCCTACATGGAGTGCGTGAGCCGGCACACGGACGAGCTGCAGCCGTTCGGGGACGTGCCCCGCAAGCTGCGCATCCAGCTGAAGCGGGCCTTCATCGCTGCACGCACGTTCGTGCGTGGCCTCAAGCTCATGCCGGAGGTTTTCAATAAAGTCTCCACGGTGAGTCCGATGTGCTGCTGCTTTGGTTAAGTGAAAACCTCCATGTCCACGCTTCTCTTTACTGGTTTCTCTGGGAAAACTTTTGCTATTGCAACAGTCTAAAAGGCTCTTTCCTTCCTTTGGTATGACGTGCGCTTCCCTGGACGCCTGTGTTTGAGCGGGATGTAAAGGATAACAAATGCATATTCTCTCTTCAAACTTATGTGGGACAGCAAGTCATCAAAAAAGATGGAAGTACCGCTGAAAGCTCCTGCTGCAGATGGAGAACCTCACCGTACTGGCGTCTTTCATGCACTGACTGTAAATAAGAGATGCAAATAAAATATACATATGTACAGCCGATGCTTCCATGAAGTGATGAGGCTAAAATCTTTTGATTTGAACTCATTTATGGTCAAGTTTCGAGCACAAAAAAGACAGACGTTTTGGTTCTTAAAATAAAAAATAAAAACGCCAGATATATTGCATAGATCTTGATCATATTGTCTGTATGGTATGTATTGTATCACCACAAATTTGTTTTTTTTTTTTTTTTGTAGGCATGTATTGTGAGAGGGAAAGATACTCCCCCACGGTTCGTTTCAAAGCCATCTAACCGCCCTCTGCCTCCTCCAGGTCAGTGCGACCCCCAGCTGTGTGCGAGCCGCCACGAAGATGCTGTACTGTCCGTACTGCTCAGGCCAGGTGGCGCTGAAGCCCTGTCAGAACTACTGCCTGAATGTGATGCGAGGCTGTTTGGCCAACCAGGCGGACCTGGACACCGAGTGGAACAACTTCCTCGGTGAGCAGACGTGGCACCTCGACGAACGCCCCGCCCTCTTATGACCGCTACAGCTTTATATGTTTGATTTGGCTTCAGAGCATGTTTGTATAACCTCCTTCCTCGCTCTTTATTGCCACTTTGGGGCAAATATTTCACAATTTTTTTTCATAAAATACCAGTTATAGAACTAAACACTCTAATAATCAGTAGATAAATGCCTTTCAGTCAGTGGGAGTCTAAAAGCAGAACTTTATTGTTGACAGTCATGTAAAGACACGTCTCTTTCTTTAGTGCTGAAAATGTAAAGAAAAGGGAGGGGCGACATGCTTTGTGGACTTTAAAATGAGTGAACAGTTGTGTAAACTCACCTGATATGTTCTCATGGATCTATTAGGAGGATTACTCTGCTCTTATATGGGGATTCACTGATCTGCAGATGCTTCCACCTAGTGGTGACTCTTAGGAATAACCGTTCTCATTGGATTTTCAGATGCCATGCTCAGTCTGGCAGAGCGGCTCGAAGGTCCGTTTAACTTTGAGTCTGTGATGGATCCCATCGATGTCAAGATTTCAGAGGCCATCATGAACATGCAGGAGAACAGCATGCAAGTCTCACAAAAAGTAAGGACTTTTTTTTTTTTTTGATAAATTGAACAAGATGAGTTGATTAACTTTCACTGAAACCTCCTCAGGTTTTTCAAGGATGTGGGACGCCCAAGTTAAGTCAGAGCTTCCGGAACAGGCGTTCTCTGAAAGAAACGGGCTTCGCGAATCGTTTCCGTCCCTACACACCAGAGGCCAGGCCGACAACGGCTGCCGGAACCAGTTTAGACCGGCTGGTGAGGAGCGGCAGCAGCTTCTTCAACTCTGGTCTTTTCAGCTCCGTCTCACCAGTTTCCTTCTTTTCTGTGCAGACAAGTGAAGTGAAGAGAAAGCTAAAACAAGCAAAGAAGTTCTGGTCCACGTTGCCCGAGACTGTGTGTGCAGATGGGGGGATTGCCCCCGGCGACGAGTGCTGGAACGGTACAGCAAAAAGCAGGTAAGGCCGTGAGGGTCTGCGTGCACTCAGAGCTGGAGCCTGACGGGACCACTCATAGTGGACTCTCCTTTCACAAAGGTACGAGCTTCACGTCATCGGAAACGGATTGGCTAACCAGGGAACCAACCCGGATGTGGAGGTGGACATAACAAAACCGCACACCGTGATCCGCAGTCAGATCGCAGCTTTGAAGGAAATGACGATCTGGCTAAAAACTGCGCACAGTGGCAATGAGATCATTGAAAACACAGGTGAGACTGTTGTACCTGCCAGTTCCTCCGTCTGAAGATGGTTGAAGCTCTAACCTGACCTCCGCTCTCTGTTGATTTTCAGACGACGATGACGGCAGCGGCGAGGAAAGCGGCAGCGGCTGCGACTCCCCATCCTGCATACCAGACATTTACTTCCCCAACACCACGCCAAACACGAACAAGCCGCGGGTCAATCCGGTGCACAGCAGTAATTCCGCTGGGGCTCACATCCGAGGAGGCGTGACGCTGGCGCTCTGCGGGCTCGCCGCCGCTCTGCTCGCACCGCGGTTGAGATAAAACTGAGCCACACAAGAAGAAACGGAACGCTGGAAAAGAATAAAACCGAAGGGGAAAACTGTCAGACTTTAACAAAGACTGCCTTCAGGACCTCAGACTGTCCGCTGTTTGGGGGGGTGGGATTCGTCTTGATATTACAATAACTTCACTATTAACTATTTGTATGTTTTTAAGGACATTGGTGTACAGCAGCACAAATTTCTTCCTATGAAACCCACCCTGTCCCCAAGAGAATCTAGTTCTCCAGGAACTAGATCCCTTAAGTTCCGCTTTGCAGCATTTCCCACCTAAAACAATCTTCCTACTCTTGCAATTGAATTTCCTGATACATTTTGTGCCTTCTTCAGAGCGAAGCGTTCGGAAGGATGTTTGGTGGAACAGGGTGTGCTGGTCGTCATATTCCTGAGGATATTTTAGGCAACATTTTCAGTGTGGGAATCACTGTAGACCTTTAAAAAAAACATTTGCCAGTCCAAATCTGTAACACATACTGTGTTAGCTTTGGCTGGGTGAGCTTTTTTTTAAGGTGGAATGAAGAGATTAGTAGAAGAGCTGAGGTTTGTCTGACCCAAAGATCACTCCTCGCCTTTTTTTTTTTTTTTTTTTGCGCCCGCTACAACCATAACAACCTAACTTTTTAACGTCTTCAGTAGTAAAACCATACCTCATGCTTGGATTCAATGCAAACTCAGAGTTGAAGGTGTCTGATAGTTGGATGGGTGGCTCCCCCCTGGAAGGAGAAGAAGAAGGCGTCGCGGTTGGGTCTCAAACGGCCTGAAAAAGCTGCGTTCAGCACAGACTGCACGGCGTAGACTGACGAGAGAAGATAGATGTCCAGAGCATTTCACGTACGAAACCAGAGAAGAACAAAATGTTTTGTTTAAGAGATCAAAGTCTATTTTGATACAGGGTTTTATGTTGAGGAGATGTAATTGTTTTGTCTATTTTTGGTATGAAGATATATATTTGGTACTACAGGCAGACTGTACTGCTTGTCTGAGATGATGGAAGAGGACAGAGTGCACAGTTTTACCCTCCCCTCCCTATCTTACCTCTGAAATCGCCTAAATTAGTATAAACAGAAATCTCTCAAATTCTCATCCTTTAAGGTGGAATCTTGAGGTTACGTTCCGGTTTTAAGGATTCCCTGAAGCACAATGACAGCTCAGCATCCTCCAGTTCGATAATCAGGTCTGTGAGTCGCGTCACTCGACCGTTTCTACTCTAAACTGATGCTGCCTCCTGTAGCTTTTGTACAGTAACTTATGTCTGTATTTGAATGTCATTGCAACATGTTTTTCCCACCCAAAAACAGCGCTATAGCACGCATACAGCTGGAAGAGGAACACTTGGTTCTCTGAGTAATTTATTAGACATTCACGTGAGAAATATCAAAGCTTATTCTTTAGATTCTGTTCAACATAAACCTTTTTATTTCATGATTACATTGATTTAAAACGAGCAGGTTGGCTCGGCTCCTTTAGGTTTTAAAGAGATCTTCCGTGTTATTACGGTTCAGAGTTTGAAGGATTTGAAGAAAACATCTATGCATTAAAAGTCCTGAAGCCTTAAACGAAAAGCAGCGCCTCCGCTTCAGACGTAAAACTCTGTTTTTGTGTCCCGTAAACATTTCTGCGAGGGCTTGTGCACGTGTAAGAAGCTTTCTCAGAGCTGGAGTGGGTGAGGGGGGTGTTTGTTTTTGGTGACCGACCGACCGTCCCTCGGCTGGTAGGAGGCGCTCCAGCTGCTGGGACGGTCATGTGACTTAAAAGTCAGGTTTGGCAGGTTCGCCTGTGGCCCCTCGAGAACAGAAAAGGACTCACTTTGAGGAAACGAATGACTGAAAACGAATGAAAGAAGTGTAAATACAGAGCAGCCGGGTTTAGATGTCTCTAAAAGAGGCCTTAACAGTACACCAGATTTTTACATGTCAGAGTATCTCCTAAATGTTATCAAAAAAGACACACGAGATAGATGTTAAATTGTAAGAAACAAATGTATATTAAACATCATTTCTTAGTCTTGTGGAAATAAAGACTGCCAATATTTAAACGACTGAGTCTGATTATTTCTTGCTTAGTTTGGATTCGCGTAACCTGAAAAAGAAACAATACTTGTGTTTGCAAAAAAAGATGAACACCTGAGACTGATGTTTTGGACAGTCATCTTCCTATACTTTATTTTGGTTATGGGGAAATATTCATCTGAACAAGGCTGAAACACTGTTTTCCATCACATTGAATGAAGCCTGCAGGAACCAGGACCAGCGTCCGTGCAGACCGCTCCTTGCAGCTGTTTGAACGGATAAAAAAACTGCATCAGAAGCAAAGCTATTCAAGATTTCTGGGAGTCATTGAGAAGCTCATCACTGCTGAAATCTGAAACGTGGGTGTTAAAACATTTATGTAAAAGAAAACTTTTTTTCATTTGTAATTTCAGCTAAAAACATCTCATCTGGACCTTAGAACTCTGATGTGGCCCCATAGTGAATGAGGATCAACCAGAAAAGGAAAATAATTAGTTTATAAATTGATAGAAGGGATGTGAAAATGTTCCTGGTGTTTGTTTTACAAACTGTCAACTTTGGCAGAGTTATGGACCTTCATGAAGGCAACAAGAAGCCTGCAGTTAAGATGATCCGCATTGTATGGATCCAAAAGTAAATACATGGTCCACTTTATTAGTATAATTGAATGCATCAGTGTGCTGTGCAATGGGGTTAGCCAGCCTGTATGCTTCGCTCTTCCTCCAGACACCAAAACCTCAATTTTTAAATGAAATGCTCATTTTAGCGTCATCCATGGTTCAGAATTGGTTTGACACAAGGACATGGAAATTAGACTTTTGCTGCATAATTAGAAATAGTTTGGGTGGTGGTTCTGCACAAACTTTCTATTGTCTGTGCAGATTTCCTTCGTTTTCCATTCATTTTCCATTTAGGGTCACAAGGTCGCAGGAGCCAGCTACTGTTGGGTGAAAGGGGGTGCAACCTGGACAGGTCTCCATTCTGCCGCTCCTTTTACTTTTCACTCAATCTTCTTTTAGAATACTAGGGAACAGCAACCAGCTTGTTAACAGGGTTATTTTGTGGCCTTCCCTCCTTGTGAAAAGTGTTGATGACTATCTAATGAACATCTGTGAAGCCACATGTTTTCACCTTGATTCTGGAGCCAATGACCCAGACTGAGAGAAAATGAGAAGAACCAGGAAACCTTTGCTGGTGTTTAGAGCATAGACTGTAAAAATTAAGTTATTTTATATACAGTCTATGGTTTAGAGCTGATAAAAGGTTGACGCCATGACATACCAACGTTGAATTATTTTACAACACAGTATTGTAATTTTCGGGGCACTGCATTGACCATTTAACCCCTTGTAAACCACAGTCATTAAAATGACAAAGATATAGGACAAATCAATTAAATAAACATGTATTTTCCTGTCTGGGTTATTATTGAAAAATATATAATTGTGTGGAAAAATATATATAATTCAGTAATGTAATGTAAAATATATGGTTTTAAATCAATATGACCACGTATGAAGTAAGAAATTTGAAGTAAAACATCGATACAAAACCTCTCTTTACTTTAGTTCCGCTTTGTCCATACTCTTTGTGGGGCCGTACCGTGCCCTGTGCATCACTTAAATCAGTCCGGTGGGCCGGCACAAAAGCTATGGCGAGCGGTATCGGCAGTAAGTAAAACCTTACTTTGTTTTTTACTTGCGTTTTATGTTGTAAAGATTAACATACTATTAAATAAAATCCATATATTTAATTTTCTTTGAACTTTAGACAAAAACTGTGTTTATTTTTTACTTGAAAAGCATTTCTGTGTTGGTATGAGTGTGTGTCTCACGAATTTGTCCCCCGATGAAAACACCTAAGCTAACAGTAAAACAGCAATAACAATAAAATCTATTTCTAATGTTTACAATGTATTTGTTTACAATGTATTTTTAAATATTTTGTGTTAACAGCTTGTATTTAACGTCAGCATAAATTTACGAAGCTAAATGTTTTCTTAAATAGACAGTTTTAAAACAAAACAAGCTAGCAGAATGCTAACGTTAGCAATACACAGAAATATTGAACCTACTAGTCTAATAATAAAGAAATACATTAATTCGTAAAACTAATTACGTATTTGATACGAGATTTATTTTTATTTGCAAATATGTTTTCCTTATTAAATTATGAATTCTGGTAACAATTTAATTGTTTTTCGTTAGTAAGTGGAACAAAAGTTTTTTGTGTATGTACCTTTTTCCCCATAGAACACAAGATACTGAACGTAGGACCGACAGAACCATGGTCTGTCAGAGAGAAGCTGTGCCTGGCATCCTCTGTTATGAGGAGCGGAGACCAAAACTGGTAATTTTGCATTTTAACAAAGTGCTAAGGGAAGACTGTTGTAAAAAGCAATACAAATGTTCTTCAACAGAGTTGGTTCAATATTTGTGTCTGGCTAAGCATTTATTTGCCTTTTTATAACATTTTTGAAAATGAAAAAGATGGAAAGAAATTGGATAAAGAGCAGGGCGGATATTGCCATTATATTTAGCTGCCAGTTGGAATTGATCAAATTAATACATATTTAAAATGGTCTATTTTTCTTTTTATTCAAGTTTAAATTATTCAGCTTTCTTAAAAAGAGTAAATGTCAGCACTTTGGCATTTGAGTGGCAGGCTTTGAAAATGAAAAATAAGAATATTAAATATAATATTTTTAATACAAATTACCCAAAAATCATGTCATTTAAAATGAGTTTTTTTCAAAATGACATATTTGGGGGTTTTTTTTCATCTTATTTGTAACATTCAGTGTATTTTCCAATTGTTTTTGTCTTCAGGGTCTCTGTAAGCAGAGCCATCAAGCCTTTTGCAGAATCTGGCCGCCCACCTGATTGGTTTTCTCAGAAGGTGAGAACCACAAAACCAAAGCATGTTTTGCTTTGTTGGTTTCTAAATTTGTTCACACTTGTTTCGTAAGTTTGTTGCTCTATTGTAAATTGAATTTAATTGTTCCAGATTATTTTATTTTTTTGTCCACTAAATAATAAACCCCTTTTCTTCTCCTCTCATCAGCACTGTGCCTCACAATATTCTGAACTTCTTGAAGCCACAGAAGCACCAAAGTCAGTTTGAAAACACATTTGTGTGCAGAACTTCAATACCCAATAGATGTGTGGAATATCATTGTAAGCATTCATTTTGTCCTTTTTCCAGGCGGAAGCGTGGAGAGAAGGGGGAGGTGGTGGAGACCATTGAAGACGTCATTGTTCGTAGGTTAACTACAGAGAGGATAGAAGAGCTGAAAAAACTGCTGCGAGACACACAGGAGCAGTACAGGTATTTGTACTAATTGCCGTTGTTGATTCCTTAGAGACGATAAGTTCTAGCTAATAAAAAAAAAATGTAAAAAAGTGTGTTGTTTCAATGAAAAAAAAGTTCTTTACAAAAAAAGTTTCCAGTATTGCCTGTTTAAGTATTTCAATGAAATGTTTAATTGTGAAATATGTGCTATTTCATGGGGAAAAATCTATGTTTTGTGTTTTTTTCAGCTAGCTTAAGTAAAGAATCAAATATCCCAAAAATGGAAACTCTTGCAAAATCTAATTTTCTTTTCAAAAACGATATTCTTTGTAAAAATGAGTTTAAATTGTACTCAAAATTCTTTTTGTTATTTTCCACAACTTGACAGGAAACTGAAGAAAGAGGTGGAGCTGATACATGCAGGTCACATGGACTCACAGCTGAAGGAGCTGTTGGCCGACATCACACTGTAAGTCTGCACATGTTTCTCTGGGCACCACGTTAACGCCTGAACCTGAGAATAATCTAACTTAAAAAAAGACTCTACTATAAAAAAAAAACAGGTTTTCTTATCAGCTCAACCAGAACTAGCTCCTTTATGTGA
>NC_050521.1:22373031-22395961 GCF_002922805.2 Oryzias melastigma
TTAAACTGAAAATACTCACATATACTATACATATACTACACATGTCAACTGTAAAATGTGGATTAAAATTCATGCCCTCATCCTTGTTTCAATCAGCTGAGGAAGTCTGAGTAAATGAGCAAAATAAAATGTGCACACAAACATGTTCTGAAAATTTCTACAGGTGTGGGATTGATTTATATAAAATAGTCATGAGTGATTCCGTCTGACTGAACTCATGGGACTGACTCAAAAATCAACCGTTAAGTCCAGTTACATTTGAAGATAAAAATTTTGTGAAAACCCGAGAATCTACAGAGACACATAATCATGGAAGTTTTCTATTCATTTTCTTCATGTTGTCAGATAAAATGTGTTTATTGATTTACCAGAAAGAAGAAACAGGATGAAGAGGAAGCCGAGCAGAAGAGGAAAGCCACAGAAATGGCTTATCAAGGTACATTTTTAAAGTCAAAACATTTCTGATAATGTCATTATGTTTTTTCTTTGAAAAGTTGTTATAACTTGAAGCTCATGAGAAGAATCCTAGTTTATTTTATTTAACAAGGAAATTAGGTTCATCCTTCTCCTGATCTGGTTTTATTTATTTATTTATTTTTTTGCAGCTCGTCAGGCGGTCAAAAACACCCCCAAGCGTCTACCCAGTGTCACTGTCCGCTCTCCGCTGGGGGCCAGCCCCCCCGCTATGGACTCTCAGAGCGATCCTTCGCTCTCCACGGCGTCCATGGATACAGGAGGCATCCCCTCTGAAGACATGAACACTCGCTCAGTTGTAAATACACCTTTTTTCTACAGATGAAGCAATCATGAGTTGAAGAACATCCTCTGTTGTAAAGGAAACAGCTTTTTTTTCATAAACAGTTTCCAGACTCCAGTCTTCTGACGTCATCATTTCCTTTAACAGGCTCAGGGCATCGGGGTGTTTCTGCCTGCAGCCGACCCCCCAGGGTCGGGCCCCAAAGACGGCGGCCTGGCCACTCTCGTCGATGACTCTCCACAGAAAAGACTCCTGACCCAGAAAGCCACTCCACCCCCATCACCTCTGTTATCAGAGCTGCTGAAAAAGGGAAACCTCATATCAGCCAGCCCCCGCCTGGTGAGAAACATCACCTGCAGGATTTCTGCTTGGAGAAGCTGATTTTTGAACAAAAATGCTACAAGTGAATTTAATCTGATGGTGATTCTTTGTCAGGTGGGAGACGCAGACTCCACTGGAAGTTTAGCCAATGGCGTGCAGGCAGCCACAGCAAGTCCCGTTCTAGCTCCAGGTCATCCGGTCATCAGAGGTGAGCTTCAGTGACTCGCTCTGTTAGACCAGAATGAAACCGTCTTTTTCAGATCTTCTGTTGTTTTCCAGTCTAACACGATCATCTCCATGTAACTTCTCTAAATATGTCTTTTCCACCAATCTTTTCAGAATCTTCTTGATTTTATTTTCATATTTTTTATTCCAATTAAGTATAGTTGAGACATAATTTTTTTTTAGCAAACGTCATCATAATTAAAACACTATTGGAAAGTTTTTTTTTTTTTTTTTTAATTTTAATTGTCATAGGAGGACTTTAAGGTGTATTTTTCTGCTGTCACAAATGTTTGCAGAGGGAGAAGCAGACGCTGCAGTGAAGGAGGATCTCACCGAGGAGACGGGGTTGGTCGAAGAAGACCTCGTCGCCGTGTCTTACATGGGGGATGAACTGGACCTGGAGACTGTTGGAGACATCATCGCAATCATAGAGGAGAAAGTATGTCATCGTCTCTCTCAAGTTTTCTCTTTTGATCTTTAAATATGGCAGAAATACTACACTTTTTTTTAACCAATTTAAGTAGTAAATGAATCTAAACTTTACTTTTCTTAATTTTTTTGTCTTAATGCGATTAACTCTAAAACATACTCTTCTGCGTCTCTCAGGTGGACGACTCTGTGGAGGCTTTAGACGCAGCAGCTGTAGAAGCCGCCCTTTCTCTGTGTGAAGAAGCCGTTTCAGAGGGTCACACTCTCCCCGGGCCCTGGGAGACCCAGGAACTGAAACCCTCTGAACCCACGCTCGCAGTCCCGGACTCTGTCTGCACACAGGAACCTCAGGACCCGGTCTCCATGTCAGACCCCTCCCCTGTCGGTCTAGAGACGCACGGTCAGCCAGACGTTAAAAAAGAGGAACAGTTCACGGGAAACTGTGACGGGTCAGAGGTCACTGGAGCGGACGTCGCCCCCTTTGGCGTCTCTGATGACGGAGCTGCAGGAAGTGAAGTCACAGAGGACGCTGCGGCGGTCAAAGAGGCCACGGAAGCGGCAGTGAAAAGTGAAGGGGAGGACTGGAGCCAGCCTGAACCCAATCCACCCTGTTTAGGTAAAGAAGGCACAAGTGAAACATGCACAACATTCCAGACAAAAAAATTATGCCATATTAATCTGTTTTTATGCTTTTTTTTTCTGTTTTTGTGACATCAAAGTTAAAACAGCTTAAAATCCTAATCAATCCAAGACAGAGCGTTAACCCAAGTGTTACTGGAACCAGATCCCCAAACCTCCAGAACCTCAGAAATGATTTAATCTTTTATCCGTCTCAGTGTCTGTTAGAAGGAGATATGATCCAGCAGATAGTATCTGAACTCTTGTTTTTATAAAAGACGACAATCAGTTATTGTCAATTTAAGGATCACATTTAAAGTAAAACAATGATTATGATCATTATTATTGCATATTACTGTGGAAAAACAATGAAATCAGATTGGAGGGATATTTTATTTAAGGTGGACTTTGAATTCGCTCTTTCACTTATGTTCTGTTGGTCGGCTCTTTTTTTTTTCTGCAGATTTAACAAAAATGTTAGGTCAGAGTACATAACACAAAGATGTAGGTTTGATGTGTCCACTTTCTTACTCTTAAGTCTAAACAATGCTTTCAAGTCATGTATTTTTACTCTTTAAATCCTTCAAGGTTCCTTAAGGAAAAATTATTTTTAAATTATAATTTTTTTTGCTTAACTTTCTGTAGACTCAGAGGACAGCTGTGTGTCCGGGAAAGAGTCAAAGGTAACATTCACGATCCAAACATTGATAATTATACCCAAAAACCCCAAAATGTAAGGATTTTCCTTCTTTTTGCTGCTGAACTCAGGAAGTCAAAGAGGAGGAGGAAGCGGGGAGCGAGGGGGACCCAGAGGAGGGGATGGAGATGAAGGAAGACTGTGGAGAAGGGGAGGGTCCTTACCTGTCTGAGGTGGAGCCTGCAGCCAGCGAGAGTGAGGACGGCTATGGCCCGCCCTCCCAGCGCTACACCGCCGATTCTCTGGCCAGCAGCCCCGCCTCGTCCTCCCAGCTGTGGGTTGATTTATTTACTTTATTTACTTGTCTGGTAAAAATAGTGTTTGTACCCTCAAGTCTCTTGGTTTATTCTGCTTCAGATCCACATGTGGAGAGGACCAGGAGGCCGTGCAGGCACAGAAGATCTGGAAGAAAGCCATCATGCTGGTGTGGAGAGCTGCAGCCAATCACAGGTAGAAGATCATCCAATGTGTTTAAAGGGGAAGATGCAGATGTCACAGAAACTATAATCTGAGCTTTATTTTGAAGAGACTTGTGCAGATTGATGTGAAGAAAGGGGTTTTGTGTCTCTCAGGTACGCCAGCGTCTTCTTGCAGCCGGTGTCGGATGACATCGCCCCCGGTTACCACAGCATTGTGCACAGGTGAGTCAACACCTTCACCTTTTGAGCCGTCAATCAAAAGGATCAAAGACTGACGTACATCAAAAGAAATTCTTTAAAAACACTCTTGACGTTCCAGACCGATGGACCTGTCGGCCATAAAGAAGAACATCGAGTCCGGGGTGATCCGGACCACGGCCGAGTTCCAGCGCGACATCATGCTCATGTTCCAGAACGCCATCATGTACAACTCCTCGGACCACGACGTTTACCACATGGCGCTGGAGATGCAGCGTGACGTCCTGGAGCACGTCCAGCAGTTCTTGGCCACGCAGCTCATCATGCAGACGTCGGAGAGCGCCATCTCTGCCAAGAGCCTCCGCGGCAGGGAGGGCAACCGGAAGCCGGGAGAACCGGCTGAGAAGGTGAGTGGAGCGGATTCCATGTTGAAGGTCACAGTTTGGGAACCGTCTTTGGTCTGCTGCTCGACAGAAATGATGAAAGTGTGTGGAGGGAAAAAAATCTGGTTTGTGTATTTGTTGTTAAAGTTTCATATTATCTCAATGGTCACTGTGTGATTTTCTTTATATTATGAATCGGAATCATCATGTCTTTCTTTAAGAAGATTGTTTCATCTTATTGAGTTTGATAAATTAGACCTTTAAACACTTTTTAACTGTTTTTCTTTGACCAGTTTGTTATTGGTTAGTTGATCGAATTACAAACACATGTATGTCTGTGTGTTGTGTTTTTAAAATGCTCAGTAAGCAGAACTTGCTCTGTCAGCCTCCTGAGCTTCTGCAGCTGATGGCGTTTGTTGTACCTGGATTCAAAATGATGGTGGCGCTCAGATCGTTGACATTGTTCTATAAACAGGACGTCGCCCGTACTTATGCTTTCAGGCGTGTTGTTGAGATGTTCCCCTAATAGGTTACATTGTTAGTGTGTCTACACTAAGCAACTTCTCCACCTGTCTGCCTCTTACTTCATCTGTCTGTCTGTTTCTGTGTTAGTCTGTTTGTTTCTTTGTTAGTCTGCTTTTTCTGTGTTAGCCTGCCTGTTTCTGAGTTAGCCTGCCTGTTTCTGTGTTAGCCTGCCTGTTTCTGTGTTAGTCTGTTTCAATGTTAGTCTGCTTTTTCTTTTTTAGCCTGCCTGTTTCTGTGTTAGCCTGTCTGTTTCTGTGTTAGCCTGTCTGTTTCTGTGTTTGTCTGTCTGTTTTTGTGTTAGTCTGCCTGCTAGTTTCTTTTTCTACCTTTGTTGTTTTTATATGAGTTTTTTTCTTAAATAAATGTAACTTTTTTATTCTAGCATTAAAATCAAACTGAAAGCAGGTTTAGCCTGAAATTTGCTCAAAATAAAATTGATTTGTTGATTTACTAAATATTTCTACTTTTAGATTGGTCGATTTATTGTTTCACAATATTTTTCAACCTAGCCTTGTTGCAAGTAGGTATTCAAATCACTCGGATAAAGAACTTATCCTGAATCTCTTTTAATTGTTAAAGCTGAGAGATTGAAAAACTCAAAATAAAGTTAATATTAAATATATATATATATTTTATCTATTGTAGTTGCAATAATTTTTACTAATGACTAAAAACTGATCATTAACAAAAATGACTTAATGAGTCTGATTTCATTCATTTTTAACCTTTTTTTTCAGCTAAAATGAAGTGTGATGATCTGTTAAACTAAACATGTACAATCTAAACGTCTCATTTTGAAAGGATGTTATCACGGGTCCTCAGAGGTGGGTCTGTTGTGGTTCTGTTTGTGTCCGTCTCCACAGACGAGCCTCAGTTGGACGTGACGCCCTCTTTCTCTGTTCCGGTTCTTTCACCTCTTTGTTTGACCTCAACCTGATATGAAGCTTGCCTTTGTTTTCACGCTCTTGTCTCTTCTCTTCTCCTTCTCACTCCCGTTTGTCCTCCTACAGGACAGTGTCCCAATGGCCTCTCCTGCTTTCCTTCTTTCTCTCTTTGTAAGTATGCAGGTTCTCCCTCAGATTTCACCAGAACCAGGCCCCCCCCCTCATTTTTTTTAACCCGCCCGTCTCGACAGACGCAACATTTTCTAGAATCTCACAGAAGTTCAGTGACTTTTTTTAAGTCCCACTTTTTATTTTAAAAGTTTTCCTGGTGGTCTTTGACGAGGAAAATAAAGACGTTAATGGATCTATTTGTCTACACATAAATGAGCTTTTTCCAACAGCATTTTTTGGTTTAATAATTTATAATGAAATACTCAGAAATTCAATTTTGAGATTCATTTTCTTCATTCAAGTCCTCCACCATCAGAAAAATGCAACTCGAATGTGTTTAAAAGCTATTTTCATCAGAGGGGGTCTTTAATGGAAAAGGGATTAGATAAAAATGAATTGAAGTTGGAGATTTTTGCCTTTTTTTCCCCTACTTTTATCAATTCAGATTGAATATTTGACCATTCTTCCACAGCTGTCCGTCTCTCATGAACGTCTGTGCCGTCCCTCATGAACTTTCAGTTCTGTGTTGCTCCAACAGCTGCAGTAACCTTCCATTCTCCTCACTTTCGGTTGCCTTTCAGTTCTTCATGAAGGTTTTCTGTCTGTTCTCGCTGCATGTTCTAATTTCTTTCTTCCTTCTTTTCTTTTGAAGTTTCTCCGTTTGATCATTTTTTTTCTTCATTTTGGGAGGAAGCCCTTTGCGTGTTTTCATGGCGATCACCTGTCCTGTCTGACCTGGTTCTAACTCCTGTTGCTGCTCTCCTTCTGCTTGCAGGATGGAGGCACCAGGGGGCGCCGTAGCGCCATGGAGGCCGACCTCAAAATGAAGAAATAGGTCTCTTTGTTGCAGGATGTTTTCAGAGGCGGTGCAGGTTCGCACCTGGACTCAGGCGTTGGTGGGATGCATTTTTTCACATCTTGGACGGAGCCGACACCACGCCTGTTCCAAGTAAAGACTCTTTAGGAGTTACCGGGAAAAGATGCTAAAGAATGTTCTGAGTTGAGGCAGTTTCCACAAGTTCCTCTGCATTTTGGGCAGCTCATTGAAAAATTATCCGATTTATGCAGTTTTCACTGAAAACCTGGAACTCCTCAGACGTTAACTGCTTCTCCAGTGGAAGTTGTGGTGTGGTTTTTTTGGATGCTGTTGTCAAGATTAGATGGATCTTGACGATCTGTTCCCTTCGTTGGCTTAGAAAATGTGTTAGCAATAGAAGAACCCGTTTGTTCCCCTCATGGACGTGTTTGGAGAACTTATTCACTTGTAAATTTGTTAAATAAAAGTTTGATCATACAGAATCTTTGTTTCTGATGCAAAGCACAGAGTCAGCATTGAAGATGTCAAACATTTATTTAAACATTTCAATAAATTAAAAAAGTGCCTTGTGAGGGAGACCTGCTCAGTACTGGAATAAGTTTTACAGCGTTTGAGGACCTGCTCAAAGTTGCATTCAGACATGAAGTACAAAAGTGGTTCACAACAGCAACTCCAGTGGATGACCATGAATCCCAGACGCCGAGAGTCCCGCCTGCACTAACTGAAGTCATGAACAACAGGACTGGCGGAGGAGTACAGCTTCCTCTTCACCAGTCTGTACTCCGGCCTCAGCTTCAGCACCTTGGTGTCAAAGAAGTGTCTGAGCGGCGGCCAGCCGTCGCCTTTGTCCAGCTTGAAGACCACCGACAGCTCAAAGGTCGGCGTGACGGATTGATCCGGGAGGAAGCCGCCCGCCGACTTTAGGCCGTCTTTGCCTTCGATGTAGAGCTTGATGGAGGCCCCCCGGAGCCCACAGGGCTCGCCGATGGAGCTCCGCAGCACGTCGTCGGTCACTCTGGGGATCATTTGACGAGGTAGAAGCAGAACCTGGCAGTTGAGGACGGAGGCTTTGGCTTTGGTCAAGCAGCGCTCCATCTGCTGGGTCACGTCAGGGTGGAAAAGCCGCAGCTCATCCTCCAGACCTTCATCCAGGTTAGGAACTGTAAAGGGGGAAAAAAATGGTTAGTGTTGAGATTTAGCTCCATTGAGACATGAGTCACGTGTTTAATCATGTGACAGGTCTACTATGAATCAGCTGATCCAAGACCTGGCTGAACTTGTTGCGTCAGAGTTCCTGTTTTCTTAATTGGTTCCTAATCCGCCAAATTAAATAGATCCATTAGTTTACATTTAACGAGTAAAATCTGAATAAAAATGTTGGCTTTTTAATCAGGAAATCAGCAGATCTGTTACTATACAAACGGTTCTGTTATATCAAGCTAACTCATAAACTTACCGGGGGTGTGGTTCTCTCGCTCGTCCCAGCTCTCAACGCTACCCCGCCGGCTTGGGTTTAACCTTTGGCCCGGGGAGGCGAGCTGGAAGAAATATTTTCCTATCATGTCCACGAGACTGTCTTCTTCTGGCAGAACGGGCACGGCGGCGCTATAGACCATCCTGATTCTGGTTTATGTCTCTCCGGTGTCTCCTCCGCGAGTTCTGTCCGTGGTTTCTCCATGAATCGACTGAGCAGAGTGGCCACAGCGTCGCGGCGGAGGGATATTTATACCGGCACGTTGCGTCAGATGAGTTCTGTGGGGGGCGTGGCCAGTAGAATCGAGAAACTTCCTGTTTTGTGGATCACGCAACGTGCCCTCAAATTGCAGGACAAGAGTTTGGTCACGTATCACCAGATTCTGAGGAAAACAGGTTCTAAAACAAAAGAAATTCATGAACTGTCAACTTTAACAGGAAAAACATCGCAGATTTTCGACAGAATTTCCGCCTTTTGAGTTTTTATTGCGGAAAAATAGTCATTAAAACAATAAAACAACTTTTGATAAGCAGTCATAAAATACTAAATATAATTTATGATTAACAGTAATGATACTAAAACTGTTTAAGAATTTCTACGATTATTTTTTTTATTTTTTATTTTTTTAATATACAATCAAAGCTGATAATAAATTCAGACTTTATTTTTTAGACAAAAAGTTTTTAAATGTCTTTTCTTATTTTATTCCTCAATTAATTATTTTTTGCTTTATTTTTATAATTTAACTTTGATCCTAAACTTCCGACTTTACTTACCAGTTTTTCTTCTTTCTTTCTTTTATTTACTTTAGGCTCCTGACTTCAACTTTTATTTCCAGATTCTGACTTCTTCTCAAAATTTTAACTATAATCTTTTTTTACTTACAATTTTTGTCTTTAATGTAGAATCTACTTTTAATTCTGCAAATTGAGCTGTAAAATCTTAAACTTCTAATTTTCTATTTAAATCCAAACCTCTTTGGGAAATTATTTCCCCCAGAAAATAAATATTATTTTCTCAATCTGAGAGCTTTACTTAAATTACTTCAAAAAACATTTCCAGATTTAACTTGAAATTCCTACGTCCCAAACTTAATCCCCTGTGTGTCCAGATTTAAACACATTTAAACTTTATTGTCAGAACTCTCTGATTTATCCATTTCAGAATTTTCTCTTGATATTTTCAGAATTTAGGGTTGTAAACATGATAGTATTTCATTCACAATTGTATATTTAAAATATATTCTTCAGTGGGTTATTTGTGTGTCATGGTGATGGTAAATTAGGAGAAGTTCTGGATTAAATGATACATTTTGAATTACGGATCAGAACGGTTTAATCTTAAAACAAACTTCAAAGTCTTATAATTGTATTCCGTCTTCCTCAAAACGTTTTGTGTATAATTTTGTAATTTTTTTCCTGCTTTTATATATTTGTATATTTGCATAGACATAAAATATTTTTTCATAAATTAAAGTCTATTTTTTTCCCCAATAGGCACCTGCTGTAAAAAATCTCAAAAATCAGATCATTCTGTTTGCATGTGAGGAGAACAAATATCTAATAACAGATCTGATGATAAACTGTTTCTGTTTGTGGAAAATTTCAACTTCCTTCTCTTAATAGATGCTGTAAATGTTTCTCTTATCTATAACACTTAAAACAAACATGTTTGTGGAGTAGATCCTCCTTTTTTTCCATAACTCTGTCACTCTTTTTAATGATTACTTTTTACGCTAAAAAGCATATTTTTTGTCGTCTGTCAGAAACTTGAAACCAAAGTAACACATTTGTGTAGAAGATGGAAATATACCTGCTGATGACTCATATTCACTGCAGGTCATGCGTGCTCAGATCTGAACAGAAATTCATATCTGTAGCGTTATCAAGATATGGAAAATTCTAGTTACTTAAAAACAAGTCAATGAATCAGGAAGAAGTATAAAGAAAAAAATCATGAAAGATGAAGAAACTGTAACAATGAAAGGTTTCTTTCAGGTTTGACTTTCACATTTGATTAGACGTTTTTCCTCAGAGTTTGTGGTGTCGGCAGCATGAATCCTGGTTTAGTCAGACACACCTGGAGGAACAAGGCGGGAATTTCAGGGGAAAAGGTTTTCCCCCTCCTAAGTATTGCTTAAGACTCATAAAGGTGGCATGGTAACCATGGAAAACTTTTATTAGGAGCTACTCTATGACTAATAAACTCCTTAAATACTTTTTTTTTACTTTTGGCTTTGAGGTTAATTAACAGTTAATTAATTTGAAATAATTATTTTTTACTTTTAGATTTATGGTTTGTAATGTCAACAAAGTGAGAGGTCTCCTGAACCATCCTGTAGCTTTAGGGAGGAACACGTGAGATGTTCAGGGACCATCAGAAATTCATCCTTTAGCAAGATCACAACCTGAACGTCTGTAACCTCTGGAGAAGGAACATGAGGAGGTCAGTAGTCTGTGGTTCCAAACACTTCTGCCACAGAATGAGGAACAAAACTTCAAACCTTCTCAAAGGTTAAAATGACAAAAAATGCTAAATAGATCAAATGTACCATTTAAAAAAATATATAAACCAAACCTTAAGTTTGTAACATTTATTTGTAATATTTTAGGATTTATCATAATAGTTAAACTGAGACGAGTCGTATAAATACATGTTTCTCCTGAAGTCATCATGTGTAAGCGGATGCTTATGAGACACCTGAGTCACTCACCTGAGAAATCTCCTGACTGTGACATCACAGCTGACAGCCAATCACAGACGAGCTGCTGGTTGCCACCGAGCAGGAACCACAGTCATTCTAGTCATTGTAGTTTTTAAAGGTGGAATTGTTTTTTTTTTCTGTTGATGCAGAAGTCTTTAGATTCAAGCTCTGAATGTTATAATCAAAAGTATTCTGTTTAACCCAGATAGATTACTGGAACATTCTGCTCTCTGGACTCAGTAAAAAGCAGCCCCAGAACACCTGACTGAAAGCAGGAAGTGAGACCTCATCAGACCTGTCTTCAGGTCTGTGCACTTTGTTGCTCAGAGATCTGACTTTCGTTTCGTTAGACAAATAAAGCATCTATCTTCTGTATCTCGACTCATAAACTGCTTGGGTTCAAGTTCACTTTAGAACCTCTCTGACCAGACACTTGAGTGTACATAAGAACTGGACTGAGTAACTCCTTACCTCTACTGTTCAAACAGGAAGTACCCACTGGCTCCAAAATGCCAAAATCCCCCAGACTTCTAATAATAAACAGACAGCTCAGTCATTCTATTTGATACATTTTTTTTACATTTTCTTTCCAATTCTATTTATTTATTTATTTATTTTTGCAAGTTAATCAATATAAACTGACCAGTCAGAAGCCTCAATACAAGCATGTCGTCTCATGTGGACAAACTCGCTCCTGATTGGCGAGAGCGGTTGCTATAGAAACTTCGGCCAATCATAGCTCACCGACGTCGTCTGGCTCCAACATGGCAGCGTCTGAGCTCTGAAATTGAATTGACTTTAATTGATTGGAACCAGAAGTAAACTGTTTTCTATGGGTGACGTCAAACTCATTCAGTCCAGTTCTCATGTACAGTCAACGGTCCAGACATCACTGATAGTAAATTCTATTTAATGGTTTCACGGTTTTATTTTTATTCTTTTTTGTTTATGCAAAGCAATTCATAATCATGAATTGTTCTTCATGTATTCCCATTTCTCAGAAAATGTACAGATCAGAGCATCAGGCTGAATTTAAAACATTCACGCGTTAGCTGGTTAACAGTCTGTTCAATCTAAAGATCCTCACATAGACTTTATCTCTCATTTTCTATACAAAAACCATACAAAAAACATCTAAATTTGTGTAAAATGATCTTTTGCTGAGTCAGACATCACATTAATTCTCTACTCCAGTCATGTCAGATGTACAGATACACTAATTCCTTCATCCTGTTTGTGTTTCTGTTTCTGGGTCACCTGCTTTTGTTATCTTGGCTCTCAGCCCGGCTGGAGACAAACCTGATTATGTTACCAACAAGCTGTTGTTGAAGCTGCAGAGGAACAGGTCTGACCTGCAGGAACACCTGACACTGACAGACTTAGCGTGGTATGTCTGCAACCACGAGGACGTTGGTTTTTATTTATTTTTAAAAATCCTAATCTGATGAAGAAGATCAAAGCAGCCGCCTGCTTTGGTCATGATACTCAGGTCAGGATCAGATTTGATCTATGAATCCTAGCAAACATTTATTGTTGTCTGCGATACATTGAGCTTTTCTTTCTGTTTTTTGTTGGAATTAAAACAGTAAAATCCAGAAAGGCTGTCTTCAAATAAATCTTTTCTATTTTTTACTTGTTTTCTTTGCTCTTTTTCCTGGTTTTGCCTTTGAGTTTCTGTTCTCTCTTTGGTTCAGTTGAAGGTTTGGATGAAATATGATCTACCTTCATGAACGCTGGTGTTTGTTTTGGTCAAACTCTGATATTTTCAGGAGGTAAAAAATAGCTTCACCCAAATACAGGTGAAAACATTGACAATTTCTTCAGTTTTCCAGTCAGTTTGTTCCATATTTGAAAGAAATTGCACCTCATAGTGGTGTAATAACTTATTATATGTGTAAATTCAAAGCAGAGAAAGTAAATATTTGATGTTTTTTGGAAAAAAGTTCATTTCTTTATTATTTTTTTGATTTTAAACATCAAAAAATTGAATTATTTCCAATTTTAGACTTCCTAAATGTGATGGATTTGATGGATTTATTAAAAACTCTGGTTGTTTTGCAAGAATTTGGTGATTTAATTAATTAATTAATGTAATTTTATTTAAAAAAATAGTTTTAAATGTTTTTTTTTTAATTCTTTAACTAAAAATGTAGTCTTTTTGACAGAAACTATAATAATTAATCATTGTTTCCACACTTTTTGATTATGTTGTGGCAAAATATTGTTTTTTGATTTGATAATTAAATATTAAACATAAAATCTGCTTTGTTTTGGAGTTTTAGTGACTGAAAATTATTTCAATTTATGAGATTTAATCTTTTCCTGACAACATTTTTAAGTTTTTTCCTGCTGGATAAGTAAAATGTTGATCTAAAGACTAAAATAATCCATCAACCAATCATAGAACACGAGTAATGCAGCATCTATAAGTGCGTATGTATGTAAGGACATGCCAGCAGCATCATTTACTGCTGTTTCAGGCGTTCTCCCCTCTGAGGAAGAGGAGGTTTGTTCTGGTGACGTTCAGTGACAGTCTGTTCGTGCCGTGGATCAGATCACTCTGTCCTCCTCCTCACCTCCTCCCCTCAGGAGGACGTGCAGGCTGTGAGCTCGCCTGACGCAACCCGCCGGGGGGGTTGCAGGCGTCGTGAGGAGGAGTGTGCATGAGGCATGCTGGAAAAGTGCTGCCAGCCGTCTTGTGACTGCATCTTTTGCTGAAACGCCCAAAAAAAGTACTTTTAAGTACTTTTTAAATCATGCACCAGCAGCTAAATCTTTAAAGGTTTTTATTTCAACATTTTAGATTATTTTTAGCAGGAAAAGAACATTTTAGTTCCCATTCTGGAGGACTAAAGCAGTGACACTGTGAGTTTTTGATTAACCCTTCTGTCCTGTAAAGGAGGACAAACTTCGTGGGTCATAAAATTCTCCACATTAGTGGATTTTTGCAATTTACAGCCAAGTCATTTATTAAACAGATCAGTCAGACGATCCGTGAATTAGTGATGATCCTTCAGTTTCTGCTACGAAACATTAATCGGCTTTTTTTTCATTTCAGTTCAGCAGTCAATCAAAAATGACATAATCTAAATATAAAGTGTTTTTGGGCCAAAATTTGTTTGAACGAACGTTAAAAATCTAAATATAAGAAAGAAAAATGAAAGTTTTCCTTATTAAAAAGTAAAAATAAATAAAAAGTAAGTAGTAAGATAAAGTAAATGGAATCAACTCATTCTCAAACAGCATCACTGTCAAACTAAAACATTTTGATGGATTTTTGTGTGGCGTGGACCACAGGAAATCAGATGAAGGTCAGTGAGCACAACCAGAAATAAGGCACCCTAGATGATAAAATAAATTTTCAATTGTTTAGCAAATGTAAGCATTTTATTTACATATTACGGTTCAGAAATATAGTAAAGGTCACTTAATTAGCTCTGGTTTCTTTTTGGTTCGTACATATTTTTTGGCTTAAACGCGCCACAAACTGTAAAAAAAAACCAAAATAACACACACATACATATATATATATATGTATATGTGTATATTTTTTTTTTTTTATTTTACACTACATTTGCTGTATTAACATGATCCTATATGACACAAGGTGTCTTATTTTGAAAGGAAGTTGTGTAAGCATCTTTCAATTTTTAAAATAAAGTTATTATTGCTTTATGCTTATGTTGTAATTATGTTGAAAATGTTTACAGATGTTTTAAGAATGAAATATGTGAAAACCATGGAAGAAGTACGAATAAACTACACGTAAACCCTTACTTTATTACATATCTTCACTCTTACATTCAGAGCACAGGGCAGAAATCACATTGCACCATGGCGGTATGGCAAGCCAAAGGGGTCAATAATGCCCAGAAAAGGCGCCGTAAAAAACACCGCTTTTTATGCAGATTTTAAAAGTACTGTGTAAATTACGGCGTCTTGTGTCGTTCGAATAGTTTTATGTCGAATACAAACCGCGTGTCGAACACGCCGTTTTAGCGCGTTCAGAACCGCCCGTCAAAAGAGGCCTTTTTGTTGCGTCAAATATGTAAGTTAAAAATGCTTTTGTTCTTGACTAAAATTGACTGTTTAAAGACTTGTATCATATCTTTTGTAAAAACAAACAAGAAGAGGAGGAGCAAAAAAGGAATACCAAGTAAAAAAGGTAAAGTGCGGTTTTCTTAACCAGTCGGTCACAGCTAACATCTGAAACAAATCTTCCACCATAGCCATTTATTCAAGCACAATGGCGTTTTGGGCACTTTTGTGCTTTGTACGCAGTAAAACACACTTTTTATTTGGGGTAACCCCAGCGGAATTTATGTGCTACTTTTAAAACATGCATAAAAAGCAATATTTTTCATGGCCAAAATGCCTTTTTTTGCATCACTTTTCCTGGTGATTATTGACCTCTTTTGCTTGCCATACATGACGGACATCTGCACACATCAACAAACCCCTATAAATTACGTAAATCACAAATGTATGATCAAAATTTCATATGTGGAAAATGCATAAAATATACATCGTGGCGGTGTGACACGGTCTTAAGAATAAAATGTCATTTCTGAGTATTTTATTTATTAAAATCGTGAATCAGGAAACATGCTGTTTGAAAAACTCCCTGCTCCACTCTATTCTGATGCATCCACTTGTAGAGAAATAGATCCATGAACGTCTTCGTTTTCCAGGTTCAAAACTGTACAAAACTGTATGTTAGCTTGGGGATGTGAGGGGCTGTAAGCTAGTGGGAGACTGTGTAATCTAAAGGCACCACAACTATGAGGTAAATTTCTAATAAACGAGAAAACGGAAATAATTCAGGCTGAAAATGGGATAATTATAAATAAAAGACGACTAGGAACGCTTTGACGATAGATCGAAACATGATCGGAGTGGCACTTTAATGTGAGTTTTAGTGTGAAAACTGCCGTGGACTTCTCACGAGGCGGCAGTAGACCACATGGGGCATCCCTGCTTCCTGCCTCCTCCTCTGAGTTGACGTTACTCATAGGTTTCCTCCACAGGGTCTCTCAGCGGCTGAGGTGACTCCAGGCTGATCATGAGCGTGGGCACTCTGCTCATGACCTCCGCGGGCGGCTCCATCTCCTGCTGAGGAAGCGGGTTCAGGAAGATCTCTTCCCTCTCCTGTTGATTCAAGTGTTTCAGGATGGATTTGGACAGGAAGTGAGGGTCGTCTTCAGTTTCATCTATGAGGTGAAGGAGAAGATTCATGAACCAAAAAATACTTATCAGAAAAGCTGATCTTTGCATTTTGAGGTTGGCGTAACAAACTTAAAAACTGCCAATTAAGCAAAATAAACTATAAATTCATCATTCCTTAAGGGAAGAAGTGTGCAATTCCACCCTGAAATCGGCTGTTGAGCTAATATTAGATTCATGGTCTCACTGAGAAGCAGGATGAGTCGGTAGCGGTTTTGACACTCCAAGGATCGCTCCAGGATGTGATGCAGGGTTCTGTAGAAAAGCAGGACCTGCTGTGTGCGCTCAGTCTCCCCGAAGCCGGCGGTGCTCTCATGAGACATCTTATAGAGCGTCAGCACGGGCGTGGCGTACTCCACCACGCACTCGTGGGCCTGGTTGAACACAAACACACAAAGATGGACTTTCATGCAGTTTTAAGCCAGACGCCAGCTCAGACACAGAAAGTGAAGATGTACATGGATCTATTTTTCTGCAAGTGGATGCATCAGTATGGGGGGAGCTTGTGACCCGCCAGGCGTATTTTCTCAAATACGATCTTTATCAAAGGAGATTTTTACATTTGCTTCTGATTCAGAAATACTTTGAAATTTTATTTTTAGCTCCATTTTCTTTATATATGTCCTCCATCATCATAAAATGCCACAAGAACACCAAAAAACACGATTTTCATTGAGGTCTCCCAGCTCCTTTCTACATTGATGCATTCTCAAATACAACCACAAGATGGCGACAAACCAAAGATAATCTGTCCACAGATCCCTCACTTTTAAAGTTTTTAAATACCCAAAAAATGACTGATAATAATGCTAAAAATGATTGTTTTCATATATTATTTTACAACTTTTAAAAACTTTTCTGGAGAAAATAGAGCTTTATCTTCTGATTAAGATTTGTGGTTGAGTTTAAATCAAATATTTTAATAATAAAGTATAAATACACCGCGTCAAAAAATTAACTAAAAATTACTTTCAGTCAAAAATGTGGCTGAGATTTTAATTGTTTTTTATTGATGCATTCTTTTCACTCATGCACTGAACTTATAACTTTCTGGAGCAAACTTATTAGACTAATCAGTTCAGTAAGACAATATACAATATTTTCTTAGCTGGATAATTTGTTTTTTTACTGTTTTTAATACTAAAATTTGCTTAAAATTCCAAGTAAATAAAACAGTTTAAAAACTAAGCGTTCAAAATGGATCAGTAAGATAAAAATATGAATACAATTTCTCTTTTTTCTGCTTTGTCTTTTATAAACGTGCTAAAATGTGGAAATGTTGCCCCCTTGTGGCGACAAAAGGAAACGTGTTTGCACTGTCCTGTGACTGTATTGAAATCCCCTCTTACCCATCCATTCTCATCCAGCACTTTGTAGACACTGTGCTTGTAGACGCGCCCCTGAACCCCTCCCATGTTCATCTCATAGTTCGGAAGGTTGTTGTAGAACTGCAGGCGCTCGTCCTCGTCCTTCAGCTGGTGGGACATCTTGGCGTTTAAGGGGACGAGGATTAAGAGCTTCCTGGAGCCGCGAGCCCAGAGGTTTCTGCTGGTGGGATGGGAGGCACAGAACTCTGCGATGGACTCCTCCAGACCTGAATGGACAAGGAGGCTGGTGAGGTCAAGCAGATCTGTGCTGGCGTTGGGTCACGCCCTCGCTCAGTGTGTGTTTGCATGTTACTGACGTGGGAGCACCAGTTTCAGGTAACCCAAGTAAAAGGACCAGGCCAGCCCATGGGCAACGTTCATCTTCCTCTCCTCGCAGATCTCTGAAACCTCAACCTCCGACGGACCCTGCACACCCACCAGAAACAGCCAGAGTGATGTTCGCTCAGGACATTTCCAAAATAGTGATGGACCTGATGGTAAAAAAAATGTTTAAATCTGAACCAAAGAACAGCAGAGGATTGTTAGTGTTATCAATTCAGTGTGTAGAAGAAAAAAAATCAAGTTTTCAAATCAAAATTAAACTGGATGCCCTGAACATTTTTTTATCATCTTGGAGAAAAGTATATAATTTCTCATATATATATATATGTTTATATTTGATATAAAATTAAGTATTTAATATTTTTGGGGTTGAGAGAACTTCCATATGAAATATCTATAGACATAAATGTCTATTTTCATTTAATTATTTTTTTTACATTAAACATATATGTTTTATTTAGATGTTTTTATTCATTTTTTTTTTCCAGAAGTGGATCATTTTTTAGGATTTTTGTTTTAAACACATATGTATTTTACAAAACACATTTTTCTACTCAATTTATTTTTAAAAATTATCATTAATATTCAGTTAGATTTTTTTTAATAGCATGTAATTGTTTGACTTTTATTTGTCTTTATCATTTGTTTAATAAACTCGTTTCATTAAGGACTTTCTGTGCTCTGAATGTTACACTTCTTGCTGAGTTTTGCTGATCAAGACGTATTTTTGTCGTTTATTTTTAGGTTTCAGGAAGTGATCTTTCACGTGCTGACCATCTGACGAACAAACCAAAAACAGGCACCAAATCTGAGCTTTTCCTGTTGAATGGGACAAAACCGATGCAGCAGCAGAACCTCACCAGAACTCCCAGAGCTTTGAGTAGTGTGTAGTAAACAGGAGCCAGAAGGAGGAGCTCCCAGCGTTGGGCTTCCAGGAGCGGAGAGCACCCCTTCAGGTGCAGCAGGAGGCCCCCCGACCCCGCGGCCAGCAGAACCCACCGCCCCAGACCGCAGGCAGACAGCACGGGCCTCACCCGACCTCGATGCCTGAGGAGCGGCAGAACCGTGAAGCAGAGAACAGACTGAGGGTTCAGGCGGGTCGGACAGCTGACCTGGTGTTTCTGTGGTGCAGCAGCTCCTCTGCCAGCAGACAGGCGGCGTGCAGGAGAGACCCCAGAGCCACCACCAGGACCGCCAAAGCCACCCAGACCAGAACCTTCTCTGGAGACGCAAACATCACCACGCCTGTGGTGATGACGGCGATGGCAGCGGCGCACGCTTTAGGCAGATTCCCACGAGGCCGCGGGATCACAGCCTCGTGTTCCTGATGGTTTTGCATCTGAAAAGGGATTAGGAAGTGAAAATAGCAGCATTTAGAACCTGTTAGTGAGTCAAAAATGTGGCTGCTATTTTTTGTCCCTTTCGTGACCCCAAAAGGGACAAAACGGATTTAGAAAATGAATGAATGATTTTGTGATTTTCCTGCTCCTTTCCATCAATTTTCTGCACATTAAAAACTCAGACTTTGAGCGATTTTACCACTCTTGGCATCAAAACCTTCTGCTTCTTCAAGACATTACTTCTTTTAGTTTTGCTATTGAAATATTTTATGTTTTTTAAGATTTTATGCAATTTATGCAAATTTTCAGCCCCGTTGAAAATGAACGGGAAATTCTTCAAATCCCTCAAAAACTTTATGCACTTTTGAAACGTGTGCAATATTGGTATCAAAGGGTTCAGCACGTTTAGGAGATTACTGCTTGTACTTTTGGTATTGATATATTTAAAGTTTTTTAAGATTTTATGCAATTTATGCGATTTTCCAACCCCATTGAAAATGAACGGGAAATTTTTTGAATCTTTACAAAACTTAATGCACTTTTTAAATTTATATAATATGGGTATCAAAAGGTTCAGCACATTGAGGACATTCATGCTTGTACTTTTGGTATCAATATATTTCACGGTTTTTAAGATTTTACTCAGTTTATGTGATTTTTCCACACCATTAAAAATGAACGGGATATTCTTCAAATCTCTCCAAGACTTGATGCACTTTTGAAACGTATGCATTATTGATATCAAAATGTTCAGCACATTGAGGACATTACTGCTTGTACTTTTGTTATTGATATGTTTCATGGTTTTTTAAGATTTTACACAATTTATGTGATTTTTTAACCCCATTGAAAATGAACGGGAAATTCTTCTATTCCTTTAAAAACTTTATGCACTTTTGAAACGTATGCAATATGGGTATTAAAATGCTCAGCACATTGAGGACATTACTGTTTGTACTTTATATTAATATATATTACGTTTTTCTTTTAAGATTTTACACAATTTGGGATTTTTCTGCTCCATTGAAAATGAATGGGAAATTCTTCAAATCCTTCAGTAACTTTATGCACTTTAAAAACTTGTGCGTTATTGATGTCAAAATGTTCAGCACGTTCTTGCTTGTACTTTTGGTTATTCTTTTTTTTTACACATTTTAAATTATACACACTTTTGCGATTTTTTTTCTTAAAAAAAATTGTTTTCTTAAAAAATTAGTAAAATTTTTTGAGCACTTTAACAATATTGGTACCAAACGTTCAGCACGCTCAGGACATTATTCAGCAATTAAAGTAAATTTCTTTAGCATTTTTCAGCAACCACATTCAGCAAAAAGCATTTACACTAGCATTGTCGCAGATGGTGCGACTTTTCCTTTTCTAGTTATTATTTAAGTTTTATTTATTTATTTTTGGGTGCTACAATTAGTACTGCCTATATTATGTCTTGTGTTCTTTAGTATTAAAGCTTTAAATTTTAAATGTTTTCACCAGTTGAAATTTATCCGCTCAGATAAATGACTTTTTATCTCAAAAATGTCAACTTGTCTCTTGTAATCCAGTTTTGTGAGTATAATTATTTTATTTGTTCACATTCATGACTAAATTTTAGCAAATATTTGACAATAACGGGAATTTTTTATTAAACTTTTGCTTTTTTTTTTTTTGCATGTATTTCCCCCAAAAGGACATATTCAGTGGGAATTATGGGTAAAAGAGATTTTAACCCTTTAACGCCGGTGACGCTTAAACACAAAACCTTACAGTGATTTTTAAAGTTAGAATAAGTTAAAGAACATAAACCCTGGAGCTCCGGTGTTAAAGGGTTGATTCATTTGTACATTTTTACTCAGAATTCTGACTTTTTCCTCAATTTGACCAGTAGTATTTCATTTTAAAATTAAAAAAATTTACATTTTTATCACCTGATAATTTTTTTTTCTCAGATTTTTCTTATTCTACATGCAAAGTTATTTTTTAATACAAATTCAGACTTTTTTTTCACAGTTTTGACCATAATCTCCTAATACTTTCAAATATTTCTGGTGAAATCTCATTTTTTTCCCCCTAAAATAAAATTTTTTAACTTGTCAAACTACTTTTTTTCCCTCCCAAAACTTAACAGATTGCAGATTTTGACCTAATCCCCCTATCTTCAGTTTTTAAGTGAGTTCTTTCACATCCACTTCAAAAAGAGGATCTAGTGTTTATTTTTAAACGCACAGTGTCATGAAAGACTGAAATGTATGAAATCATCGTTTTTCATAACCGGTTTCTTAACGCGCCTTTTTGTTCTCCTGCAGGTGTGAGCGGTTTGATAACCTGCATGATTGGAAGCACCTGGGCTGGGGGGCGGAGCTCTCCACCCACTCCTGTTCTGTTGCAGATGTCGTTCAGTTTTTCAGCTTTTCCACCTGTCTGAACCAGTAAGTGTGTGTGTTTTTGCCTTTCTTCTGCTTTTATTTTAATGACTTTTGGGTGGAGCTATGACAGTCACAAACCAGCGACATACTTTAGTGGCTGCGGCATCTAAAAGTGAAAGGTTTGAAGGAGCAGCAGAGCCTGCTGGTATGGAAAACCACAAATAATTTGAATGAAAGCCAAGAATTCTTTTAGAGTCTGAGATCTTTCAGAATAAAACAGTTTGGAAAAGCTCACCTTAAGAAGTGTCTTTAGTCTTCAGTCCTCTGGTCTCGTCTGTCTCAACCTCTTTGTACTCATGAGTTTCTAGAAAATGTATTTACATACTGTGACTCCGCCCAGATTTCTACTTATCCTTTCCATATTTGTACTTCCTCTTCCATGTCTTGCCAAATAAATGTTCTAAAGGGGGAAATCCTTAAGTTTAATCATTTTAGCCATTTGCTTTCTTAATTCCCTGTCAACAAAAGTGAAACTATAAATGAATAATTTGGATTCAAATATGTTTTCTTGTCTTTACTTTTATATTATTTCCATGAAACTCTTCAAAATTATGTGATTGACTTACTTCCTTTTTGACAATTTCTTGCACTTTCACATCAGAGTTTGTTCTTAAATTATTTATTTTATTACATGTTTTATGCATTAACTGGATTGAAATGTTTTGGGAGAATGAGGGTCTTCATTTACCTGCAAGTGAACTCTGGTGCGGTTTGGCAATACTGTGAATGCAGGCGAACCAAAAAAAGAGTAAATGACATGAGCTCCACAAAGACTGGAGTCAATATCTCACCTGTAAATATGATAAAGGTTGTTTTTTCATCCTTAATTATAATGTTTGTTTTAGATCAATTCTGCCCCCGAACACACGGCTTAGGAGTGAATCCTGTTGTGGTTTAGCAGTAATTTAAGGCAGTAAACAAGATAAAAGCTACAATTTAAGTAAGGAAAAAACAAACATAAAACTGATAATACTTAAACTTTCTTCCCTCGTTATGTTGCTGGTTAGCTTTTGTAGTCTCGCCATTTTACCGATTTTTTTCATGCATTTCTTCATGCTTTTATTGTACAGTATACGCCCGAAAGATGCCTGTTGTACAGAATGCATTAAGTTTACAACAATTTCAAAAATATTTGATTGTGAAGATATTCTTTTTTTCATTGCCTAAAACTGGACTCACTTTTCTGCAAAGGTTTGAACATTGAGAAGAGAAAAGTATTATGTTTAGAACGTGACTTCCAGGATAAACAAACATTTTCGCTCTTGTTTAAACTTCAAACCTTCGTAGAAAAATAAGTTCAGAATTATAGAATGAAAACAAGGATCTGATCATGATTAAAGATTTACATTGAAAATCATTTTAAAAACATTTCTGTTTTGAAATGCTTTATCTTTCTGGTCAGATTGTTTTTCTTCAGAAAATTTCCCCAAACTAGCAGCTGTACACTGTAAAAAGTGAAACATTGGACCAACTAACAAAAATGTTATTTGCTACAATAAAAAAAATATTAGTCCAAATATAACAAATTACATAACTTTTGATAATTCTTGTGTCAAAGTCAAGGCCCCGGGGCCGGATCCGGCCCTCCAGATCATTTTATTGTTATTAATGGCTCG